>NC_137609.1:11839437-11941937 GCF_963280865.1 Gymnoscopelus braueri | reverse complement strand
GTCACAATCATTTTAACCACTTTAACCATATTTTATACTTTGGCTATTCAAAAACAGCAGATATACACTTCGTGCCGCGCTATGAGCTTGTAGATCTGCTATTTTTGAAAAAAAAAAAATTATTTGAGACACGGGATCCGCAGCCAAAAGAAACATCATTTTGGGGGTCCTTGGCATGAAAAAGTTTGAGACCCACTGTTTTAGGGATGATGTGGTGGAGATCAGTCCAAACCCTGACCTTTTTATTGGCTCCCTCGTCTTCTTCACTGTCGCTGTCGTTGATGAAGCACAGCTGTAGGTTTTTGTGATTGCGAAATCTGTGAACACAAGAGACGCAAAAACCCCATGACATTTCTCACACAATGTGTGTACACACATTTTTCTTAAGGGATAGTGCAATATTTAGTACGAAAGTCAACCATAATGTCTTTCTATCTACTTTTTATGTTTTAAGTTATCTGTGCTATAAATTGCTGTCTGTTATTGTGTCCATTTTAATGTCACAATTGTCTCACACTTGACCATATGGATTTCCTTTTGAGGAAAGTAAATTTTATCTTTACCTTGATTTGTGTGTCAATTTGCACCATTTATTCATATTTCATATTTGCTTGCATTTCAAGTGAAGCACGTCAAGTTTTAAAAGGGGCTTTATAAAAAGGGCTATGCAAATGATTTTTGTGAGATTGATTGAGATTGTTTGAGATTGATTGAGATTGATTGAGATTGATTGATTTTTGTGAGATTTTGTGAGACAGTGAGATTGAAAGAAAGGGAAATTAAGTATTTTCTGGTCCCCGCCCGGGGGGAGGGGGAATTGCTTTTCTGCTTCCCCCAGCAGATGGCTACTCAGATGGCTCAGTTGAGAGTACGGGGGAGAGCATTTAAGACTGGCCTGGTGCCAGCCGATGGTTGAAACGGTGACCTTCCGATTCCCAGACAGCCTCTCTACCCACTCAGCTACAGCCGCTCCCAGGGGCCCCCCTCTTTAGTGTTCATTGCACTTTTGCACATTCACTGTCTGATTATTCTGAATTGTCCTTCATTACCCAGACCAGTGGTTCTCAACCCGTGGTCCGGGGACCACCAGTGGTCCTTGAGGGGGTTCCCGGTGGTCCCCAGCTAAATGATGGAAGAGTTGGTAACCAAATGGACCCTTATAGATCTTTAACTCGTGGGAGTGTAAAATGAAACCAAATGGACCCTTATAGATCTTTAACTCGTGGGAGTGTAAAATGAAACCAAATGGACCCTTATAGATCTTTAACTCGTGAGAGTGTAAAATGAAACCAAATGGATCCTTATAGATCTTTAACTCGTGAGAGTGTAAAATGAAACCAAATGGACCCTCACGGGTCCATTTGGTTTCATTTTACACTCTCAAGAATTAAATTATTGTTAAACATCTGCAAAATACTTTAAAAGAATTGTTATTTTGATCAACGTTTGCCTGTTATCTCTCTCCTATGGCACCAACATCAATACAGCATGGAATTGTGGACAAAATGTTATCCAACGATAACAAAATATTCTATAAGTCTTGGGTCTGAGAGTCTAATAAATCTCATCAAACGGTGGTCCGCGCATAGCCGCAGGAAGTAGGGGTGCTGGGGGGGCTGCAGCATCCTCTGAAAATAATCTATGATTTTATTTCTTTTTAAGACGGGGTGCTGTGATTTTTTCCCCCCTAAAACATAATCATCAGGTATTATGGTTATACTAGGAGGAAGATTTTTTTCAAAAAAGTGTACAGAAATTGTTAAAATTATGTTTTTATGTGGACACGCCTCCAGTTCATTAAGTATACCTGGTTCTCACCTTAGCACCTCCTCCACCACCTTAGCACCACCCACCTGTTCTAGTCCCTCCTCCTCCTCATGCCCACACCTGTTGTGTTATGATAATGAGGGGGAGGGTACAATTTTACTATGTCACTAAAGTGCTGTTTTTCTATTGGCACGTTTGACCCTCAAGGTTTCAGCCTCCAGGTAGAAACTCAAAATAGTCAGAGAAGACATAAAACACCATAAAAACACCACCAGGGGGCTTAATGAAGTTCTATCAACCTCATAGACACATGAAAAACAGAAAAAGTGCAAAACCATGGCACCACCTCTTTAATTAAATACAATTATTAAAAACATTTTTGCATAAAGTGCCTGTTGTTGCTGGTCGTTATTTGGGGGGGAGTTAGTGCGATATGTGTCCTGGAACCGAATGAACCAAATAAAAGTACCAAAACCCCCCCAAAAAAGTAACAAATCCGGAAAATAACCGCACATTTTCGCTACACACGCATGCACGCATGCACGCATGCACGCATGCACGCACGCATACAGCATCCTTAACCGAAAACATCTTCCCGCGGCTATGGGTCCGTGGCTCAAATGCAGAATAAATAATGGACCCTTGATATGAAAAGGGATGAAAACCCACTGACCTAGACGTAACTCTACATCTGGGCGTGTCCTCCTCATCCTCATCCTCCTCCCAGTGTGCTCCCCACAGCCTCCAGTGCCTGTCCTCCACTCCTCCTCCGCCCCCTGACTGGCTCCTCAGCCCTGTGCCACCTCCACTCTGGAGCACACAGGAGGAAGAAGAGGGGCAAGGAAATCAAGTCAAGGTCAAGCAAGTGGTGTAAAGTGCCTAAGTACATGTACTCAAGTACTGTACTTAAGTACAATTTTGTCTATACTTTTACTTCTACTCCACTACATCTCACGAGGCAAATATCGTACTTTTACTCCACTACATTTATTTGAAAAGTTACTAGTTACTTTGCAGATATAAATTATTACATTATAAAACATACATTAACCACTTCAGCCCTATTTTATACCTAGGCTATTTGAAAAAAGCCGATCTACAAGCTCACAACGCGTTGTGTAGATCTGTTATTTTCAAACATTTTAGTACTTTTACTTTTGGTACTTTAATTACATTTTGATACCAATACTTTTGTACTTTTACTCAAGTCACTCAAGACTTTTACTTGTTACGGAGTATTTCTATATTGCATACTTTTACTTAAGTAAAATATCTGAGTACTTTTTCCACCACTGAGATCAAGCCACATGTAGAAATCACTTTGTGGTAACAAACAACGTGTTTGTTACCGAGTGCTTGACAGGGCGATGACGCACATGCAATCAGCATGGTCGTGGCCTTGTGGAAGCAGAGAGTCCTATAATTGAAAGGTCCCAGATTTGATTGCCGGCACACAACAGCCAAGTATGTGTCAATCCAGCAAACAAGTGCCCTTGAGGAATGCACCTAGTTAATTGGGATTAGATTTATAATCGACTTTTTAGGAGACAATGGTGACTTCATGTCTTAACCATTTTTAACTCTGAGAGTGTACGAATGTAGCCAAATGTACACTTGGGCTGTGTGTCTGTCCACCAAAGTGTTTCTTCCCAGCTGAAAGCGCAAGGCTCTCAACAAAAAAACGCTTCAAAACGCCTGAGTTGAAAATATTTCAACTCTCAGCAAGCACGCCAAGCAGATAAGCGCCAGACGTAAAACGTGCAGCGCAGAATAGGGTAAATACTCCGTGCTCCCATTGAAAACCATTAAAACATACGTTCTTTCCTTGAGGCGCTGAGCGTCTATTCTACGGTGCACGTTCACGTCAACATATTGTCTGCGAGTTCAAATATTTTCAACTCTGGGTGTATTGGAAGCGTTTTTTGGCAGAGTGATGGCTCGTCTATATCATGTCTCTTCGCCCCCCCCCCCCCACCCTGAAAGATTTGCCAGGAGCCACCACTGATTCAGCTGGGATAAAAGGCTTTGGTGTGCACACAGCCTTACAGGTCCATTTGGCTATTTGGAGACTCTCATACTTAAATGAACACTGAGGATTTTACTGTGTAACAACAACCCTGGTCTCTTTGACCTTTCGCTGACCTTTGACCGTTCCCTCCGCTCTTGCTCTTGTTTCTCCAGCTCGGCTATCCGCAGGCTCAGATCCTCCCACTGCATCATGGGAGGCTGGCTCTGTTGGTGCTCCTCTTCTTCACAGGACCCTGCAGCAGCACTCTGCCGCTGATCAAACCCTTTCTCATCTTTCCCTTCATCCTCCTTGGGATGGTCGTCACTCTCTTTTTCCTCTGAGCTTTCTTTCTCCTTGGTTCCTCCCTCCATTCTCTGGAGAGGAAAAGTTATTTAATTTATAATAAAATTATTTTATATATAATAAAAAATAATTAAGTGATGAGGAAGAGGGGTTACCTATTACAGCCTACAGTTAATAAAAATGTATAATAATAATAATAATAATAATAATAATAATAATAATAATAATAACAATAATAATAATAATAATAATACAAATAGGCTAATAATAACTGTATGCAAAGAATATCATCTCGGAAACTATGTTGGTCTCTTTAAAAAAACACGTCTGCCTATTTATTCTCCATCAGCAGTGATGGAAGAAGTACTCACATGTTTTACTCAAGTAAAAGTATCAATAATGCAATGTAGATATACTCCGTTACAAGTAGAAGTTGAGTAAAAGTACAAAAGTATCTGCATCAAAGTATACTTTAAGTACCAAAAGTAAAAGTTACTCATCGTGCAGAATGTCCCACGTTTCACAAGTTCAAAGTGTATAAAAAAATCATTTGAAAATAGCAGATCTACAAGCTCACAATGCGTCACATTGTGATGCATTGTGAGCTTGTAGATCTGCTATTTTCAAATCGTTGAAATATGTATATGGCTGAAGTGGTTAGTGTGTTTTGTAATAATAATCAAAATCTAAGTAGCTGGTAACTAAAGTTTTCAAATAATTGTAGTGGAGTGAAAGTACAATATTTTCCTCAGAGATGTAGTGGAGTAGAAGTTAAAGTATTGAAAATTGGAAATAATCCACTAAAGTAAAAATACCTCAAAATTGTACTTGAGTACAATAAGTAAATGTACTTAGTTACACCACTGTCAGAATGTGCATGAGCCAGCAGCTAGAGTTTCATTTGAGTCTCTAGGTGTTAATGTAGCAACCTATAATCAGATCTATCTGCTCATTTACATAATTAGCCTAATTGTAAAGCAGCGCACGCCCACGCTTCTGTGAAAAACCAACTTCGGCTGTATACTCCGCCGTAGGATGGTGTCGCGCGCCGACAAAATAGCCGATCGTGCGACACGCTGTTGTGAGCTTGTAGGTCTGCTCGCGACACCACACGTACAACGAAGTATATACCTACTAATGTCGTAATCTAATGACAGTATTAGTAGTATATTCTACTACTAGGCTACGCATTTCTGCCCATATATCGTTCAGGGACCCCTAGACCAGTGGTAACTAAGTACATTTACTCAAGTACTGAAGTACATTTGTTTGGTATTTTAGCCTAGAATGTTCAAGTAGCCAAGACAATACTTTTACTTCAACTCCACTACTAGTGAGTGACTTTGTAGATTTTGATTTTTATTACAAAACCACTTCAGACCTTGACTTTGGCGATTTGAAAATAGCAAATCTACAAGCTCACAACACTTGTGAAATGGGACCTTCTGCATAATGAGTACTTTTACTTCTGGCACTTTTAAGTGCATATTTTGATGCCTATAAACTTTTGTAGGCCTACTGTTACTTTTACTTGTAACAGAGTAGTTACATTGCTAGTATTGATACTTAACTTTTTACTTATAAGTAAAACATTCCGAGTACTTTTTCCACCGCTGTCTGCCAGAGACCCCAGTGATCGCTCCTCTCCTCACAGCGCAGCAGAAACAGAATGCATGTTGTTGTTTACAGAGAGTTAGTTCTGCACACATTACATTACCTATTCATATCCCAGCATTACTGTCTCCTCCTCTCCCCCGGCCGTCGTCTTCTCCAAACGCCCGACGTTAGCCATCATCACATCGCTATAATCTGTCAAATTACATTTAAAAAAGACTTGTTATTATGAAACTCTTCCTTCCACAAGTCAAGGAAACACCCCTCTAGAAGGCAACCCCTTCCTCCCTCCTTCTCCTTCCCTCCAGCTCCCCCCCTCCTCCTCCTCCTCCTCTTCTGGTCTGTTCCCACTTTTAACCTCCTCTGCTGCCTTTGGCCCTCCTATGCAATGCAACGCATATTATACACTGTCCTCCTAGCCCTGATACGTGACTGTCATATCATGACAGTCTTGGATGAACTTCAACCTGGTGTTTGCATGTTCTCCCTTTTTGGCCCGTACTTCTACATAAACGTTCAAATGTCAAGTATAAAGTGCTTACCCCATGGCCAAGGATGTTACAATTCACTTCGGCTCGGTATAAGTACGCGTATCTTCCGTATTGTTCAATAAAAAGCTTTTTAATCCGATCGGTGGCCATTTTTTTATAGAGTTATAATGTATCAGAATGCAATACACCTCCCAACCGATAGGGTCGCGTATTGCAAAAATACGAAGAAAATGGCCACCGATTGGATTAAAATGCTTTTTATTGAACAATACGGAAGATAAAGGTACTTTTTAGGGCCCGTACATACATTTAACATCCGTGGCCATGGGGCAAGCACTTTATATTTGAAATCTGAACGTTTATATAGATGTACGGGCCGTAAATGGAGAAAATGCAAACACCAGGTTGAAGTTCATCCACGAAGGTCGTGACGGATGACCGTCGTGTGATCCATGGCTATCACTGTCCATCCAGAGCGCACTCATAGCTGCTAAAATGTTCCCCTCGGCGACGCCCGCGGGATTCCTTGAATGATTGACATTACATTGCATTACATTGTATCATAGGTATTGGAAAGAAAGTGCTTGGTCGGACGGGTGTGGCTGGCTGTCTGTGGTGGCCTGGGATTTCTGATGAAACAATGTTTAGGGCACGCACAAGAAGTGCTGTGCCCTGAAAGGGTTAAGAATGAGCTTCTGGGTGTCCAGTTTCACAATTTTTGGAGATGACGACTCAAAACAGATGGGAGATTTCTGTCCTGTGTGTGGGAGAGATGAGAGGAGCAGATAGTTTGTCTGTAGGATGAGGCGCAACATCTCAGATATATAAACACACAACACAGGGGTAAAAAACTACCCTATTAGAGAATACACTAGTTCATTGTAGGCAGGCTACTTTACAAGCAAGCAACAAGTGCTCAGGGACAACGATCCCACTGAGCAGAGCTTAAAGCCCCCTATGTCATTCTTCAAGTTCAACAGTGTAATTGGTATTAATTCTATTGGCCTTTTAAGATAGACTTCATCTGACTTTCTGACTTTGTGGACTACAATAGAATAGTTGTTTTGGTTTTATTAACAATAATAATAATAATAATAATAATATTATTATTATTGACAATATAAAATGTACAATAATTTATTGTTATTATTAAGCTACATTAATATTTGCATCTTTAGCCTGTATGAAATGTAAAGGTGGCTGCTTTTCTATCTTCAAAGCAGTGTATTTTGTAAATAGTCAATAGTATAGGCCTATAGTCAATATATTATTAAAGTAGGCTACATATATTTTTAGTAAACAGTAGGCTGCCTACTTCAAGCCTCACTATGTAACTTTTTTAATGAATACAATGGAATTTTGTCCAATCTATATGGTAGAGTATGTTAATACAATATAACAATATACAATATACAATTGGGGTGGTTGTATTTTGTCTCCTTGCTCGTCTATTGAGACGTTTAGATTGTGTCAAAGGTCATGTCTCACCTAGACACAGGATCTGACACGAATTTTGACCTGATGGTCAAGATTCAATTTATCCCCAGAGCAAGCAGGCCGGCTCTATTAGCTCAATGGTAAAAATGTCAGCTCTTAAGCAGGAAACCAGGTTCAAATAAGGGGTTGAAGAGGAACGTTACATAGTGCTGCTTTAATAAAAAATATAACTTTACCCCAAATCCCCTGTTCTCTGGTTCTCTCTGCAGCAGTAAAGATCTGTTTAAGAGTTGCGAGTGTGAATCCCTGATATGTCATGCTTTGGTGAATCAGCAAGTTTATTCCCTTCAAGTAGGCCTACTGCGGTGTCCTTGTGCAAGGTGACGATAGAAGATAAGGGTCAATTACTGTAATCTATATTTATTAAACCATTTTAACCCTATACTTCCTTGACGTCCCACTGCAGAGCCAGGGGTCTATCCTCTTGCTCCACTCAATATTTTCCTCTCTATTTCTTTGCCTAAAATAGCAGATCTACAAGCTCACAACACATTACACTGTGATGCGTTGAGTTTGTAGATCTGCTATTTTCACAGAATGTTTGCCCATTATGACATTACACAGAATATAGGGAGCCCAAGAGGTTATAAGTTATAATCTTTACTTTACATTTAGCCTTAATCAGATGGATTATCTCAATCCTGAACATGCTAGTGTGAGATTCACTTTGAACTGATATTTTATATATTCTATATTCTATATTCTGTAATTATTAGCCTATGTCATGCTCATCTGACTTGTTAAAAGGTCCAGAGGTCGTGTTATATTTCTAAACAGGGCATAACGTGTATTTATTTTCCATGCAGATATTTACTGACTGGTTAAACTATGCCTTGCCTCACTATATTTTTTATGCCTACAATAAGGTACATGAAAATAAATGATACTGAAATGAATAAAGATCATTTCACTGGGCAGTAAATGTTTTCCGTAGGTTTGGTGTACATTTTCTCTAGGCCTATATAGGCCTACTCACTGGAAAGTGAGGCTTTCCAGTGAGTGGATTCATTCATGTTCACGATGCACTCAGTCTAGTAGGGGTTAGTTCTCATGATCTGGTGAACTACTGTTGCACATTGCAATGTTCTATAGCAGTGGTGTAAAGTAACTAAGTACATTTACTCAAGTTATGTACTTAAGTAACATTTTGAGGTAATTTTACTTTACTGGAGTATTTCCAATTTTCAGTACTTTTACTTCTACTCCACTACATCTCAGAGGCAAATATTATACTTTTACTCCACTATAATTAATTGAAAACTTTAGTTACAAGTTACTTTGTAAATTGTGATGATTATTACAAAACATACATTAAACACTTCAGCCGTATATTTCGGCCATTTGAAAATAGCCGATCTACAATGCGTCGCTTGTGAGCTTGTAGATCTGCTATTTTCAAGACTTTTAGACATTTTACACATTAGAAAACTAGTTAAACGTTCTGCATATTGAGTACTTTCTACTTTTGATACTTTAAGTACTAGTAGGGCAGTTTAGAGGCTCCCAGAGCACCCGGAGAACACATATCTGTAACCTGTTTTTTTTTTGGACCCTAAAGGTGTGTCTAGTTAAGATTCTTGGGTAGCTGTAAGAAAGGGTTAAAAATAAACCCCATGGGACATTAGTTGAATAAGAAATCTTAACTAGACACCTTTAGGGTCCTAAAAAAACACGTTACAGAAATGTATTCTTCGGGTGCTCTGGGAGCCTCTAAACTGCCCAACTATACATTTTGATACCAAATAAAATGTTTAATTCAGGACTTTTACTTGTAACAGAGTATTTCTACATTCCCGTATTGGTACTTTTACTTAAGTAAAACATTTTAGTACTTTTTCCATCACTGCTGGTGAGCTACTGTTGCACATTGTAATATTCTATGGTGGGCCACACACACACACACACACACACACACACACACACACTCTACTGGCAGACCAGTCTCTTCTCATGTTGCAATTTGTCATCTGTGCCGCAGTATTTCATATAGCCAGCGAGTGGCGCTATTCTCACAGTTGATGAACTACCTCTATTTGGTGAGGGACTATGTTGTAAAATCTTTCAAATAGTTTTAATTTCGACCATGCTTCTCAGCGTTTGAACATTTTGGCCATTATCGCTGAGGGCCGGGAATGGACAACACTTTACCCGAGAAACGTCTTAAACTGCCCCGGTAGGTTTGAGAAAGAAAGGCTGCTATGCGATTTTCTCCTTCTAAACGTTAGCTGAACAGCTAATCCTAAAAAAAAGTCACGTCACTTTTTTTTGGTGCTCTAATTAAAAGTTGCGTCGTGTTAGCGACGACAACCTGGGCGATATTTATATGCTTTAGCAAAAAGTTATCAGTGTGATTCGTATGGGTTTTTGTTAAGCTTTTTCCGGATCCGCAAGATTGTGCGTTTGGAGACAGCAACACATCAAGCATATTGGTACGAATCCCCCCCAATGAAAGGACTGAGCTGCATCTAGTCGCTGGACATTTTCCTTTTAAAGGAAAATGCGATAGAGCCAAAGGCTCAACCCCCGGGACTTAATAATTCCCCCCGCTGACTTGGCGGCTCTGGCTTGTTGCATACTGAGGCCTGCGGGTCAGGCTTCCAGCGGGCTCGAGTAGAAGCCCCGCGCCGCCTTCGAGTGGCCGCACGGCGGCAGGAGACGCTGCCAGGGCGACGGGCCGGGGAACCGTCGGAATGGAACGGATGGAAGTGGACCAGTGCGCAGGCGCACCTCCTCCCTCCGCGGCGTCCGGAGGCGGGGCTCTGCGTAGATCGAACAGCGCCCCCATGATCACCAGTGTCAGGTTAGACACACACGTCACACACACACACACACACACACACACACACACACACACACACACACACACACAGAATTGTGATCACCTCTTGGGTTTAAAATCCTCTTAGCAGACCTTGTATTGAACTGTACTGTACTTTCCTGTGCTTTTTTTTGCAAACTGCTAGTAAAGTATTCAGTCAAATTAATATGGCATCAAAATCAGCTTGAGCACCCTATGTTATACTTTGGCTATTACAAAATAGCCAATCTACAAGCTCAGAGATCTTGTAATGTAAGTCATACTCATAGAGTAACTGAGTATGACTATGAGCATTTTTTTTTAAACTGTGAAAAACTTTGAATAATTTGGGGGGGGGGAAATTACACATTCTTCTCTGGGAGTCCCTGACACAACATCTTTTCAGATGGTGGTCTGCAGCCTAATACACGTGTGTGTGTGTGTGTGTGTGTGTGTGTGTGTGTGTGTGTGTGTGTGTGTGTGTGTGTGTGTGTGTGTGTGTGTGTGTGTGTGTGTGTGTGTGTGTGTGTGTGTGTGTGTGTGTGTGTGTGTGTGTGTGTGTGAGAGACAAGAAAGTTGAAGTGTGTGCAATTGTGCGTGTACTGTAGACCAGTGGTTCTCAAAGTGGGGTCCGGGGATCCCCAAGGGTCCTAATATAGCTTCACAATCATTTTAACCACTTTATCCATTTATATGTTGGCCCTTCAAAATTACAGATCTACAAGCTCACAGCGCGTCACTTCGAGAACTTGTACATCTGTACAAGATTTTTTGAAAAAAAATGACAAAAATGTTCGATAATCGATAATTTTGAATCTTTTAACATAAATCTTCTCTTCTGGGGGTCCCTGGCACAAAACCTTTTCAGATGGGGGGGGTCCGTGGCCAAATATATATCAATTTCCTTGACATGAAAAAGTTTGGTCCCAGATGCTGAAAGTACACACACACACACACACACACACACACACACACACACCTGCACACACCTCTTGTCTGTTTGATTTAACCAATTAAGACCTGAGGCGATTCTTTAAAATGTTTTCTAAATCCTAACAGGTTTTTGAAAAAAAATTAAAAAATAGTTTTTCTCTGGATTTTTCAAAAATAGCAGATCTACAAGCTCATAGCGCGGCACTCTGTGCCGCGCTATGAGCTTGTATATCTGCTATTTTTGAATTGCCAAAGAAATCTAAAGTGACACAGACGCGTCCCCGGTCTTAATGGGTTAATGTAAACATGTTTTAACAAAACAGTTTTGTCTCTAGAGTTTGTCCTAATTAAGTAGCAAAGGACAAGAATGCTCATTAAAACAGTAGAGAAAGAAATACATCACAGACACGTCAAACAGGCTGTCATTGTCTCACTCTCTCTCTCACTGTCTTTTTACTCTCTCTTTGTCACCCTTGACCTGCGTGTCGCCCTTTCCAGTGATGGCATGACGGTGTTCAGTCCGATGAGCTCATCGCGGTACCGACGCAGCAGTGTCTCTGTCAACCCCAGCTGCCCTTCAAGGGTGAGAGTATGAGAGCGTATTGGAGTGCGTATGCATTTGTGAGGGTGTGTGTGTGTGTGGGGTCTGTCACTGCCCAGTTTAGCCCGTAACATTGTTTCTAATAATATACGTTTTGACATTTTCACTAAAGTAGAACATTTCTGTGAGCAGCAGTGCTACTCTTCTGGGTGCCAGTCAGTGCAGGGTAAACCAGAATAAACAGAAAACAGCACGATTTAACACTGGTTGCTTGTTTCTTTCCAGAACCTGGCAACTTGGTGTTGCCAGGTAGAGAAACAAGCAACCAGTGTTAAATCGTTCGGCGTTAGCGGTAGCCTCTCAGGAACTTTCAGCGCATGTTTGACTATCATGAGACTCTACAATGAGTAGTAGTAGAGAAAAAAATAACTTTGCATCGGTTATAATAGACGAATTTCCCTAAGCCACGCGCTCCCATTATGACAACGGAGGGGGTTGAAAAAATGACGACAGGGGAATCTCTGGAAAAAAACAACGCCACTTTTTACGTCGGTAGGTGAGTAACGACACATCAAAGATAACACTTAAAATGTCCGGAATTCTCCTTTAAGAGAGAGAGACATTGTGGACTTCCAGTTGGTGGACTTCAAAATAAAACCTGTGTTAACTAATTATAATACAAACATTTTCAAATCATATTATCACCCCAAGTCTTATTTTGAAGTCTGACTAGTATCTACAGGTAGTCTGCTTTTTACTGAAGCTGATGGAATAAGAACGGAAGAAAGGCTGGATTGAAAGGAAGATTTTGGCGCAACCATGCATTGTGGAACCAGGGGTGCAATGCTCACTGGACGGCCTTGCACGCCATGCCGGAACCTATTTGACCAGGAGCATGCGCAGGCACACGCATGGATTTAAAACTACACAAAGTTTTCAAAGGCTCCCGACTCACACCTAGCGAATTAACATAGGAATAAGCCTAGATGCATATCAATTGTCCATTGTGTGACTTGCAGTGTAGGTGTTAAAGGAGAAATCCGGACATTTTAAGTGTTATCTTTGATGTGTCGCTTATCACTCACCATCCTTGAAAGGGATGTTGAGTTATTGCAGAGAGTCGCGTGTCGTCATTTTTTCGACCCCCTCCGTTGGCATAATGGGAGTGATAAGCGACACATCAAAGATAACACTTAAAATGTCCGGATTTCTCCTTTTAAGCGACGTGCGCGTCACGTCATTGAAATAGAGTGCAAGAACATACCAAATGAGCATTGCATGTCTGTGTGGAACACTGGCTTCTCTTTCAACCTCTGCAGCGGTAGAGTTGTTATGATCTCATGCTGGCTACGTCTACGATAGTGCAATGGCACAGAACTCTACACAACACAGGGGACGGGGGATCAGTCATGCCTACCCATCACTTTGACGTGCTAATCCAAAAGGTCAATCACAGCAGCCTCTCTCTCTGCTGAAAAAGGTCTCTTAAAAAGTACAAACTGAGACTGGAGTCAAACCGTTTATCATTATCATTTGATGTGGGAGGGGCAATATTTTTTTTATTATTATTTTTCAATCACTTGGGGAAGATCAAGAAAAAATGTCACTGGGAGAGTCATGTCTTTATTTCAGAGAACATCAAAAATCCTCCAGTGAAGTGACCCATCATTCTAAACATCAAACTGTCCTGAAGTATTCTGATGTGTGCTGGACCTTTTTTTTAAATTACATTCTCAGTTGTTTTCTATAAACATTTGGACATTTATATGGAAATCTAGCTGATCCAACTAACAATTAGCAAGATTTCCACATGAAATGTACAAGCAAATGTTGTTGTGTGCATGGTTTGTGTTTGAGAGTGACTGTTGGCCTCTCAATCATACTCTGTCCTGTCTTGTTGTTGTAGGCACTCCCCCTGTCTCCTTTCTCATTGACCAGTGAGAGGTCAGACCACAAGAGGCAGGTAAGGAAAATGGGGGCTATTTACTATGTACTTGGTGATAACTTTGAGATGAATGCCTGTGTTATTAAGGCTACGTTACTGGCAGCCTAAATCAGATTTGTGACCTATCCAGATTGTTTTTTTTTTATCAAATTGAGAGGAAAAAAACACACAGATTTTTGCTACAGTGGTTTGAAATGCAATTGAAATCTGATGTTTAAAGTAGTGTCTCACTCTGGACGGACACATGGACACCAAGGCCTTATTTATACAGCAGCGTCGCTTGCTGTAAGTAGCCGATCTACAAGCTCACGACATGTCTCACTGTGATGCGTTGTCATACAACAGAGTATAAGTCCAGCATTACACATGCCTATGTTGTTCCCTTGATACCTCAGCAACCAATGCAGATAAGTCAACAATGTCTTAATACAAAATTGCGATCTGATCAGCATGCAAATAATAGTGTCGACAGTCAGTCCTAAAGATCAGATTTGAGAAACAAGTCAGATTTGCCTGCAGTCTGAACAAAGCCTTATACTGTATACCAGTGGTTCTCAACCTGTGGGTCGGGACCCGCAGGGGATCCCTAGATGACAGTGAAGAGACAACTAAGACCTTTTTAATACCTAAGAAAAAGACCCATTTACCGCATTAAAAGTAATCAACAAACTACAACAAAAAAAAGGTCAAACATTGGCCAAACTGTCAAATAATATAAGAAAGAGGCAAAACATTTGAAAATAGCAGATGTTGTGAGCTTGTAGATCTGCTATTTTCACAATATTTATCTGTGGAACAAAATTGAATGCCTCAACTCCTACAATTCCAAGTACAATTCCAAGTGCTTATCAGGGTGGGGGATCCCCAGTTCAAATATGATTATTTTGAGGGGCCACGGCTTGAAAAGGTTGAGAACCAATGCTGTATACTATGTGTTCTATTTGAGAGTTTTACAATATGTGCAAGGTTTAGAGCAGGAAATCCTTGAACGTGATTGAACCTTTTGATTGCACATTCGGTCTATTGAAAACACACTTTATTATACTGTCCATATACATTTTTGACCAATGAGCCAATAGAGCTTGCCTCCTTGGTCAGGGGAGATATTACATTTTGACCATTAGGCGTGTCAACCAGTATTGGTCCTACCACACCACAGGATCTATGTTTCTACATAGAATAGCAGTTAGACCAACTACAACAACAATCCAGTCATTCTATTCACTGAAAGTTACATAGTGTAGCTTTATTTACTTTTAGTGTGTGTGTGTGTGTGTGTGTGTGTGTGTGTGTGTGTGTGTGTGTGTGTGTGTGTGTGTGTGTGTGTGTGTGTGTGTGTGTGTGTGTGTGTGTGTGTGTGTGTGTGTGTGTGTGTGTGTGTGTGTGTGTGTGTGTGTGTGTGTGTGTGTGTTTCAGGAGGAGAATATGGAGATGACACTCAGGGGGAGTCTACAGAGACATAGGTACGCACGTACACACACACACACACACACACACACAGCTCACTTCAGTACCACTGAATGAGTTATCGCTCCTTCTTAACCACGTCTTGTTTTTCACCTTCTCTTTCTCTCATATGTGTCTTCTTTCTCCCTACCTCTGTCCTACCCCTCCTCTTTCTCCCTACCTCCGTCCTACCCCTCCTCTTTCTCCCTCTTCTTTCTCCCTCTTGTTCCTCCCTCTCTCTGTCTGCAGTGCTTCCAGTCTGATCCCTTTGCCTCCTGTCAGCCAGTGGCACGACCACTTTTCCGGGGTAAGTGACCATTATTTCTCTTTAGACACGTCTCACCCAGAGTCACTTAGAACAATATGTCTTTTGGGAAAATTTAAGACGGTGTGTGCGGATCTTTCCCTCTCTTTAAACAGTGACTTTTTCTCAGGCCATAAGGACAGACCACACTATTTCTTCCCATAGAGTTATATTAGAACAAGATGGAGCGTAATCTGCCATTTTCTGGCCAGTGAGTTTGGGTGACATGACGCATCTACATGGGGAATCAGTGAGACGTACCCGTAGGGATGAAAGCATAGAATCCAAACATGTATATAAATAGTGATTAAATCTCTCAGTGCCAAGCCCCGAGTTATCCCGAGCTTTCTCTGAATACCCTCCCTGCCAGAACGAGAAATCCCGAGTTTTTACTTTTTACTGTGGTCGCGCTATTCTGTTTATTTTTCATGATCACTTTCGCTTTCTGATTCCTTCAGACTCATTGGGTTCCGGTTTCATGACGCAGATTCCGTTTCCGGTTCTAATGTTTTTCCCGTGGTCATTTTTGTCCAGAATAGGGAAAGTCACGGTTTTTCACACGGTATAAAAAAGCGAACGGAGAGGTCTACTTCTATTCTCTTTGGTCTGGGTGACTAACAGTCATCGTAGTCGTGTATCACATCGTAATTTAGCCCGATCAGCGATTGTCGAAAAAGTCACATCCGGTTAATGACCGGATGTGACGTGAGCCTGTTTGGGAGGGGGCGAGCGAGTCAACGAGGCGATCAATGTGTCGATTTGCTGCTCTCTACTGGTAGAACTGTCGTAAGTGTTTAAAACCCCAATCAGAGAATTTATTTGAATGAAAAATTAAAAAATTAAAAAATTAAAAAACACGCAAATCGCTGGCACTGGGGGAGTACTTTATGAAAATACTCTTGGCAGTGAAAGAGTTAACTGATTCACTGCCAATCACGTAGATCTATGCGAACCTATTTTTTTTTTTAATATATTTTCTTTTCCAATTTGACCCAAAGACCAAGGAGATATGATTTTTCGAAGATCTAGACTCCTATCCACTTCCTTGTTAACTTAAAACTTAAAAATTCTGTATCTCGGCTCCTGAGTACTTTTTTTTTTTTTCAATTAAAAATCTCTGGCACTGGCAAAAAAAATATGAAAATACCTCTCGCAGTTAATGGGTTAAAAGAGAATGGTGGGTGGTTGGGGAGTCATGCTTCCTCTAGTTCTAATACATACTATAACTCTATGGTTCTGCCCAGGTTCTAGTTCTAATACATACTATAACTCTATGGTTCTGCACAGGGCTTCCATTCACAGGACAGCGGCGTTACGCCCAATTCATCTCCCAGCCCAACGAGGAGGTTCAGGTATACCACATTAATCTACCTTATCCTCACTGGTATTGATATTGTGGGTGTTATTCTGTGTGAAATTCTCATTGAATTAGTTTTAGCTGCAATCACACAGACAGTGTAAGCCATACATGGGCAACTGGCGGCCCGGGGGCCACATGCGGCCCCCCACCTTCGGAATACTGATATATTATTGATTTCAGCTGTTACAAACATGCAATCATGACCCGCTTTAATTACTTCAGTCTATATTAGTAGCTTAATGACTAGTATTGTCTTTTTTATGTCCAATGTATTTGCATTTAAGTTCATAAAGATAACATAAGAATAACTAAATGCATTTTAAATTAAATAGAAATGTTACTTTTCAGGATTCCAATTCAAAAAAAAAATCTGGATTCTAATTCAAAAGTAGCAAAAATAGCAGATCTACAAGCTCAAAAGTTTTGAGCTTGTAGATCGGCTATTTTTGCTACTTTTGTGTGACATAGAATGGCGAAAAAAGTGAAAATACGGAGAGACAGTATATGCAATGTGGCCCTCTGGAGTGAGTTGCCCACCCCTGGTATAAGCCATTCTGTTTGACCAGTTTTTTAAATGCAAAAACGACGGCTTATCACAAATTACGAGCTTGTTTATAGATGCAACAAGGTTAACCAATGTTGTTTGTTTTACTTTGATCTAAACCACATTGTAGTACATGTCAGTCTATGGGAATGGGTTGTTTTTTGTCATGGAATGATATTTGATACATTTGTATAATTTTTTAATAAATCTACAGTGACTGAATTCCTTTATTTTTAATCAGGCCAGTGTTGAGCTCCACCGTCAGATGGCCGGCATTAACTCCACTGAAGAGGAAAGGTAATGTGTGTGTGTGTGTGTGTGTGTGTGTGCGTGTGTGTACACGTGTGTGTGTCCTGTTATAAGATGGTCACTCTAATCAAGTCCTCCTTTACTGGTTGTTTAATGGGAGTTCTGTTCATCTTCCTGTGTCCTTCAGGAGGGGTGGAGTCTGACGGGCCACCCAAAAAGCTGTTTGTCGCCGGGGTAACAGATCCCGCCCACTCCACCAGCTACACAGTCAGGTGTGCTGCCTGCTTTAAACAGTGGCAAGACACGCACGCACGCACACGCACACGCACACGCACACGCACACGCACACGCACACACACACATTTCTTTCACTGCCTCTTTGTTTCCCTCACGCTCCCTTTCCCTCCCTCCTATTTAACATGGAGGTAATGTTGTGCCGCTAACAACAGTCAGCAACAGGATATTGATAGCGCTATAATGGAAAATACAGAAACACAGGAAGGAATATCTAGCATAACAAGCATAACTAAACCCTAAGCATTTAATGTGTGCATTGTTTACCCTGGTATAGTACGAAAATAAGACAAAAGCCTGATTTGTACTTAGCTGCACGTATTGCGCACAGAAAATAGCCGTGAAATGCGTATTTTTGGTGTGCGGCAACGGGACGCAGCTGATAGTCCATGAGCCAGAGCCCCAAAATTGAGCAATGATTATCAAAAGAGTGGGCAAAACCATACCTATATTAAATTGTTTATAGGGTCAATATAAGTAAATAAATATATGATAACCTTTCCACAGGAGCAGCTTTTTCATATTTATCACACATTTTGTTATTTTCCCCATACGTACATGACAGGTGAAAAAATAACAACATTTTAAGAATAGTTATCATAATGAAACTTCCCCAGTTGATTACTTACATGAAGACAATGATTTATCGTATTACAAGTTTTCTGAAATTGTATATTTAAATATGAAAATTAGGCATTTATTTCATGAGTCAGAGCCCCAAAATTGAGCCAGATATTGAATATTCCCTCGTTAAAAACCTTTGACTCCAACATCTTAACAAAATGAAATAAGAATGTTGACTCTGGCTTTGTCCAATGTTCCAAAGTTGATTCTGGAAAGTTATGCAAATTCGGGCATATTTTCCTAATGCATAATTTGCATATTTACAGAAAACCTGTAATACGATAAATCATTGTCTTCATGTAAGTAATCAACTGGGGAAGTTTCATTATGATAACAATTTTTTAAATGTTGTTATTTTTTCGTATATGTACGTATGGGGAAAATAACAAAATGTGTGATAAATATGAAAAAGCTGCTCCTGGCTCATTGACTATGAGTATAACTCAGGCTTATTGTACTGTTGGACAACTATTTGATGAGAGTAAAACTGACGTGATTCCCTCCCTGTGTGTCTCTCCTGCCCCGCCATCAGTGTGTCACAGGCCGTCGCCGTCTCCGCTCAAGGAGGAGCCGTTCCGCTGTGTTCCAGTCCGCAGGGCGGCCCTCTGTCTTTATCCCCTCCTCCATCCTTCACCCACCACCACCCTGGTCACTAAAATGAGGTCTTGACCGCCCACACACACACAAGACACCCCGGAGACGTCAGCCTGTCACCATGTGTCACAGCACAGCCCAGCAATTCAAGAAAAAAACGCTGCAAGAAGTCGGAAGTCCCATTATTTTTCTACAACCGGAGAAAACGTCACCTTGACGTTTGCCACAGTTGCCTTATATTTGCTCCTTTGTCGGCAAAGAGAAGTTCTGCCTGGAGCAGAGCCCGTATCAGCTGTATGTCACGCGTATATTGTGTGAGAGATCAAGTTGGCCATTGGATACTAATGGCTTTGGCAGAGTTGGTTGCTGGTGGTCTGAACAGAGAGTGTCAGCCTACGGTAGGCCTGAATTCCAGTCAATAGGGAGTCCACTCTCTGCCCTACATGCCTAACAGGGGTATTCATCTCTAGGGGATCTTGCCCTATGTCCTGTTGTCTGTATGGGTGTGTAAATAAATCAGTCAGGCTTCTGCGCCGTGCCCTGAACCTTTACATGGGTCAGGTCAGTCAGGATCTGCCTCTACCCTAGGTAATACACTCTATACTCTCTATATATATGTGTATATCAGTGTCTTTGGCCCTGTGCGTAACACCTCGCATTTCACGGAGAAAAAAAAAACAGCTGAAGGGATTACCATGGATCATTTTCAATTTTCAATGATTGTCTACTGCCTAAAAGCTACAGCGTGTATATTCCATGCATTGGTGGCCTTTTAAATAACCTATTCCTCCCACCTTGGCCACCTTGCCAACTCGGGATAGTAGCCCTCATTGATGAACGAGGTCATTGTCTGCGCTGTGTGGGCACTCGCTCTCACATAGAGGCTCGCTTGTTTTCAAGTGATTTAAAAAGGTCATGCATCTGTTATTACCGTTGCACATACACAGGACGATGAGTAAACTAAAACGAGCGCTCCAAAAAACAACCGGTTTGACGGCTGGTTTGGGAATATGTCACGGTCCAATCCAAACCAGATTGAAAGAAATGGCTGAACCAAAACAGAGTCTGAGGGGAGTAGCTTTTTTGAGACAAAGGAGGAGAGAGGGTGTAGCTTTTTGTCTGAAAGTATAAATCATATTTTACTTTTTGATGATATTTTAAAACCAAACCCAGACATGAACCCAAGAATTCAATTGCGAAATTCAGCACACCCCAACTTAAGTTCATCGCCAGTAACTAGGCAAATGTATAGATAGCATAGCATGAGTCATGCTATGCTATGCTATGCTAGCATGACCCCAACAATACTTCCCTCGAAGTTTAAATTAGCCTTAAGAGTTACTTTAGAAGTTTCTCTGTATACATTTTTGCTGCTCTTCCACCTTCAGAGATGTTTAAAACGACACGGTCCGAATGTGGTTTATCCAGGTGTTCTAGAAGTTACTTTTGCGAGCCTTTTCTGGCTAATTTATAATATGTACAGCTGCGTCGCTCGCCTGAAAATATAAATAGGCTTCATGGACATGAAGCGTCTTGCCTACGTCTCCCTGGTTTCGTTAATTAAGGAACAGGAGTCCAAAACGGGTCACGTGTCTTGTTTTGTCAGGTCCCAACACGACGAGCACAGAAATAGTTTAAAGAGCCTGGGGAGCCAGGTTCAGAGACCACAAGTCCAAATTGGGGCCCGGTCTAAAAACTATATAAGAAGCTGTGGTCTAAGGGCCTTAATGGCTCTGTGTCTATATGTTTATAGTGTATCTATATGTGAATATTCATAACGGAAGCTTTACCATAAAGTTACTTTACCCTCAGTTTTAAGCCAAGGGGGTTTTTGACGACAGATATTGAATCCTCAGGCAAAGCTCTATGCTGATGACTGTGCTCTTTCATTCCTGTTCTTTAAAGGGTGTTTTAAGCCCCCCAAAAAAAGAAGTGGTTTGTCTGAGGAAAAAGAAAACTCGCCAGATCTTATTGGGCTGCATTTCATAATGCAGTGCAATGCAGTGCAAAATGTTATGGTGCACATTTTATTAATTGTTTTTTGCTTAGTTGCCTTCCTTTAATGGTCATAGTTTGCAGTAATTGGCCATGCCCTACATACCATGTCAGACACTTTTCAGCTCTTTTGTCGGAATACTTTCAAGCGCTTTATTTGAACATTGTATCATTCTTCTATAACCATTTTCCAGCAGATGGACTAAAGTGTCACTTTCTTTCTTTGGATGTGTTTTCTTATGAATGTAAACTTTTGGAACTTTTCGCAGCAGGAGTGAGGATCATTATCCTCAGGGTAGAGCATTGTTTTCTTACTCTTCATGGGTACTAGGGTAGGACATTGGCTTTGTTCTAGTTCATTCTAAGAATTTACATATGTTAATTTGTTTTTATCTTGGGCAGTCTATCCAGTATTTGTGAATATAAATAACACTCCCTGAGACAGATTCCAAAGAACTAAGACATGTGAGGTCGTAAAGGTGTATACTTTGGAGCATCTGCAGAGGCAATGGATCCAAAGAACCTTTGTCAGACGTGTAGAAGAGTTTTGTTCTGTGGTAGCATTGCCAGTGTGAACCAGAGAAGATAAATGCCATTGTAGTCACTGAGGAGTCCCAGTTCTTTCCCCTGGTGTCTGGATTTTGAGAGGGAGTTGATAATATGAACAAATATGGGGTGTAACTGTTTGTGTCATCAACACACATAGAATTTACACATACTTTTAAGCACAATTTTCAGAAACTATTGATTGATTTGACTATCGAACATGTGATGAAAGTGACATAAAAGGTGTGTTTTTCTTATGTTGACGCACACATGTGTTAAAAAGATTCCACATCCTTTCCTCCTGACCTTTCACTTGTGAAATATGTACTGTACATAATACGTCTATGTAAGGTGTTTTAGCCAAGTGTCTTATACAGAAAAGAAAAGAAAAGAAAAAAAAAAAAAAACCTCATGATTGTCTGTGTTATACCAGTGCTGTTTTAATGTTGGCAATGGACAAAACATTTTTTTCCAATCCACACTATTTGTGGATTTAACAATCAATTTTCACAATTTTGCACAGAAATCACTAGACCAGAGTAAATGTCTTTCTTTCTGTTTGTTACATGAATGGAAGCATATCTAGATGCAATGGATGCTGTTTATTTGCTTTTTCTCCCCCCCCCCCCTACAACACCATCTGACTTTCCTTGTACTTCTTAGCAGAGGAAAAAACCCAAACAAACTTCGGGTTAAAAAAGATTATTGGGGAGTTTGGCTCACTTTCTGTTCCAACTACTGATCTCTGATGTTGGTCAAAAAGCACATTTAAGGACATGTCTGTTTAATTGATGGTTGCAAACTATAAATCTCTGAGTCAGAAAGATTGGTTTCATAACCGTGGTGGTGAAAGGTGATGAAATATACCTCTGGTCCTGAGGTGGAAATTATACACGACGACATAATTAATATCAAGTGGTTGAGCCACCAGGGCGTGTCCAACCTCTAGATCAGTGGTTCTCAAAGTGGCGTCCGGCGACCCCCAGAGGTCCTTGAAGGGGGTCCCCATGGGGTCCCAAGCAAAATGAGTTAATATAGCTTCAAAATCTGTTTAACCACTTTAACCTTACAAAGCTCACAACGCGTCAAAACACGCGTCAAAACACAAATATTTTTCAAATGGGGGTCCGGCCAAATACATATTTATTTGGGGGTCCTTGACATGACAAGGTTTGAGATCCACTGCTCTAGATTTCAAAATCATCAGCATTGGTTATTCTTCACAAACGGGGATGAAGAGTATTTGTCCCGCCGTTCTGCAGTGTCAAAAGAAATATTATTTTATCGTCATTGTCTAACCGCAATAATGGACAGACCTTGACTTCTCTCAGGAACTCAGAAGAACCCCATAGAATAGATGGTTGTGAGGTACACCGTAAAATCACGGGTTTTCATGTAACTCCCGAGAATTCAAATGGAATCAAATGGACCCGCAATGGTCCATTTGGCTCCATTTCTACACTCAAAGGATTTTACAGTGAAACAACAGATTGCCAAATGCTAAGTGACTTCTTTTCAAAGGTGTACAGAAATAGGCTGTAGTGTAGCTCTAAGACATATTTAAGTGTATTTTATGATGGAAGCACGCCATTAAATGCTCTGCTTTATTATTTTTTTTAGCTTTTGCTTCTTTCAAAGAGCAGTGATAAACAGTTTTTCATGCATTCAACCTGAAATGCAGTGAACATTACAATGGGTTTGACTGGAACTGCTCGGTTCTTACAAGCCCAAACTAACCTATTGAGTTGCCATGAAATGGCATGACACATACACTGATCTTGGCATGGATCGCTGCGTCAAAGAATTTTTTTTGGGGGCATTTTATAAATAAATAAATGAATACATATTTTCAGGGCATACAATCGTAATACTTCTACTGGGTTTTCCAATTGACAAAATGTTCCATCATTCATTTTAAGATTTTCATTACAGATAGTTAAGTCATTTTTCCAGTGTTCTTCAATGCATTGAGTGAGGTCAAAATGTGAGTCTTGCAATTATTTCTTTTTTTTTATTAATTTCCGTTCTCTTCCATTCTTGTGTTCTCCCGAGATGAAGGCCTTTTGTTTTCTTGTTGGAATGACGGATGTCCCATTTTAGAATGCAACTTTTTTTCCTTTTTCTTTTTTTTCTTTCACTTCCTGGTTGTGTTCATAGCATTTGCCTGACATGATTTGCCTTATTAGCCTAGCGGTGGTTCAAGTGACCTGTTGCATAGTGTCACTTCAGGGTTTCCCAGAAGCAACTCTGTGCTTAGATCTTCTCGTCGCATTGGAAGCCGCTGGCAATAGTGGTTTCCAGTGCTAAAGAGGCCTTCTGGGAAACATGCTCTGGCAAAACTTGTCTTTCAAATCTGGGTTTAATGAAAAGAATATCTGCTCAAATATTGGCCACTGAAACAGATGACAAAATAAATAGGACATTTTCTTGATAACTTTCTTGGGAAAGCTTATCCACAGCTCCCCCACCCTTTCTCTTCAGCTTCCTTTTCATGTGGTGGAGGAATTATGACAGTTTGTAGCCTATTCGACATTTGTGGTCACAAGGGTTTATGTTTCTGTGGCAAAGTGTTGAATGTAAATTTGCTTGTCGCGGCCAAGTGAGCTGCAGTTACACCTGCATATAGTTTATCTAAATGAAAGCGTTTTTTTTTTGCAAAAACATTGACATTAGAATAGAGAAGCTGTGCTCAGTGGGAGATTAAGAGACAAAACCCTTGTCTTTCCACCAGTGACCAGACCAAACTTCATAGTTAAAATGCCAACTTTTAATGTAATTCTGAGAGCATGCAAATGTAACCAAATGGACCTGTAAGGGTCTATTTTGGGGTTCATTTGGACCCGTAATGTGGTTGCATATTTGTACGCTGAGTTACCGAGGATTTGACTGTGTATGACCCTGTCCTCAATTTGACACTGTGATCTTAAGTGTCTTTTAAGGGGCTCTTATCTTCCTTTTATTCATGCTGATTTACTCTTCACTGTCGGTTTGTATTGCTGTTATTGCCGTTCCTATACCGTTGTTAAAAAAGTACAAAAAAAAAAATATTCACATTTGTATCAATCTGAATGTGAGATACTTTCCGTAAACTGTGTCAGTGTTAAAGTGACATTTGTCTGTGGTAGAATGTCTTAATTTTTTTGTGTGCATACCTAGCAGTATATGGGCATATGGTTAACCTTCCATACTGAACCACTTTGGTCAACAATCAATGTTGGACACTCGAGCAAGATTTATCAGAAATCAGATATTTAGAAATCAGTACAATTTGGCATGATGATTCATGGCTGGATTATGAATCATTAGACATTATATATTATCTGTACTTTATGGGCTATAGTTGCATTAAAGATAGAAGGCTATACTTGATATGCGTGCCCTCTAAAACTTCAGGATGCACATTTGGAGGTTGATGGTCCCAGAATGCTTGTGGAGTGTGCACACTGGAAAATGACATTCAAATATCACTTTGACCACTTAAGCCCTATTTTATACCTTGACGCACTAGGGCGGTGCACAGCGAAAATAGCAGATCTACAATACTGGCTATTTCTGGAGAAAAACAATTACATGTCCAAAATTGGGACACCAGGTTGAATGTGGTTAAAGATGGCTGCTTTCATCTTACTCTTCAGACAAAACAAAAGGGTGCAAAGAGGAGAGAGAACATAATTTGAGAGTGGAAAGAGGCGGGCAAGTAAGGGAACTAAAAGCACATCTAAAGCCTGATATATACTTGGTTGGTCACCGGTGCCGTGCACGGAAAATAGCCGATCTACAAGCTCGCAACACATTGCAGTGCAACGCTTTGTGAGCTTATAGATCGTCTATTTTCCTATTTTCGGTGTGCCACACCTTCGTGCAACCAAGTATAAATCAACAATCAGTCAAATTCACACTGAGAATTTTACTGTGTATAAGAAACATTCAGACAAGTATTTTCAAAATGTAAATAGTTTTTCTTTCTGTTGACAAATACATAAGATAAAGATGTATTTTTATGGATCTGTAAAAGAATAAAAAAATAAAATACTATATTCATTCATTCCCTCCAGAGTATCTCATGGCTGTAAAATTGACGCAAAATGTGTTACGTTTTTAGTGAAAACAAAGCCATGTACACCATATGAATTGATCTCATATTGTATATGAAAACAATCATGTAATAAAAGAAATGTATCATTAGAAAATGTGTATTCTCTTCTGATCTGGAGCAGACATACGTCCATTTCCCAAAGAAACTGATTTTTTTTTATTTCATTAGCTGATAAGATTGCAAGTAGGCCTATGTGTGTATGGCAGATTTCACATTTTTAAAAAGCACAGCTATAATGAAACCTACCTCATTGCTATAGATTTTTGGCTTTTAATTGTTTAGGTAGATATACTGTATTGTACTATATATTTGTAGTTTTTTTCCTCAGTGAAGTAGAATCTTTATTTTAAATAATTAAGTTTCTCTATTGCATTGTTGATTTATTTAGCATTTTGCAATTGACTAGTGAGGATGTAACAGAGATATCATTTATTTCACCAATATTTACAACATGTACTGTTTATGGCTTATTTCTACTGTACAACCACAACACTGTTTTGGTTGTGATGTACAATATTGTAACATTTTGTTAGCAGTTGCTTACAACTAATATTGTAACATTTTGTTATCAGTTGCTTACAACTAATATTGTAAGCAACATAACTGCCACCACAGTGGACCGACAGTAAATCATGATGTAGAAAAAGGTCATGTCCGGCAGAATTGAATCACCAACCTGAGGGTAAACATTTCCCCAACCACAATGAGACACAGCAAGAGGGTTTCAGTTTAGGTTCTTTTTTTTCTTTCTTTCTTTTTTACTAAACAGCATAAAATGGATCAGATATAATGTTATTCACTGACACAACAGATTCTATTCAAATTGACTGGATTCTATCAAAGTCATTACTGATAATATGAAAGAAATTAGGACTAAGTAACAAAACAACGCGGGAGGGAGCATACAAACAATCCAACAACTTTTCCCATTCATGTTCCTATGTTTTCCGTTTTTAAAATGGAACACTTTTCCTAGAAACTCATTTCCTTCTGTGGAGTGAACTGTGGAGTACACAGTTTGCTAAAAAACATGGGCCTAATGAATAACCCATCACAAGTACATGATATTGCATTTTATTTTCAACCGTGCATGCGCACGTTCAGTCTATGTGGATCTCCAAATAAAGAGGGACATGATATTTGTTTGATGGTTAGATATGGCTGTCATTGGTCAACCTTGCAGACTGTCAGCAGAATTTCACAGACAAACCCACAAACACATCTTCAGCTCAACATACACTCGGCATGGAGATAATTTTTTTCAGTAGCTGCAAGACTCAAGAGTTGTCACCGACCGACCGAGCCAGATTCCTGTCCTAAAACTTGAAGCCAATGTGTGGGAGAAGAAAGACCGCACTACTACTCCGAACTTTTGCGTGACTTGTTGTCTGTGCATTTTCAAACCTGCACCGGAAGCCTGTATACTGATTATGTAAAAGAAAACAGTCTGTATTGAAAACATGAAAATAAAAATGTGCAGGAGGAGGAAGAAAGCACGTCCTAGTTAGAAATCTGTCCCCAATGAGCAACGTACAGAACACGGAACCACAGCTCCAGGGTTCTGTGACCAATTTTCAGCAGTCTTGTTTGTCTGGGAGCGATGGGTTCACAAAAAGTCTCGCTCCGGAAAAGTTGCACTGGGCTTCCGTGGTCACAGGTAAAACGTCAGCGGGACAGGAGGGGAAGGTCACTGGAGTTCATTATAAGGCTGGAGTCCAGGTTTAAGCTTTCTGTGAAATACATGGAAATAACCAAACGTTTAAAAGATGTTGCTGTTTCCATTTTGTAGAGATGTTTCAGCGTACACCGAATAATGTAAAATGTCATGGTTGTTGCCTTGTGTCAGGGCAAGAGAAGCGTTTGAAAACTTGGGAATTTTCACATTTCTCTATGCTAGTTTTTACTTTTGAAATGGATTTCTCTGCAGTCGACATGCCGTGATGATTATAGTCATTAACCTACACCGTACCGTATACTGTATATAAAACCAACTCAAGCAAATTGAGAAGAAAACAACCAACTTATGAGGTTCTGTACTCTCACCTTGGTCAAAGTTGAGCTTCTTGTTGGAGGAGCCATCACCCAGACCTTCAATGTCCACCAGGTCGCTGTTGACGTCAGAGTCATTGAGAGCACTCAGAGTCACGTCTGCAGAGGGACAAAACATTGCTTACCATTAGGCAGTGCAGTACATTTTAATTAACTCTCTCAGTGCCAAGCCCCGAGTTATCCCGAGTTTTAGGGTTATACCCTCAGTGCCAGAACGAGAAATCCCGAGTTTTTTTTTTTTAAAGTGTTCAGAACCCAAGATATCATTATCTGAAGATTTGCAGCTCCATCCAATCTTTGTTTAACCTATAACTGAAAAAGGCTGTATATCGCTTCCTAAGCACTTTTTTTTCTTTGAAAAAAAAAGAAAAAAGTTGGCAAAGTTTGCAATATTTTTTTTTTTCATTGGCACTGAAAGAGTTAACATGAGAAGAATATTGTGTAGCATTTCACCCCCAAAGCTGTATACAATATGTATAAAGGAGTAAAAGCAAAGGAAAGCCACTGTACAATACTAAAAATATATATACTTATTAATAGCCTTAAATGCACTACCTTACAGCATTTTGATATATACACACACATACTGCATATATGTTTTTATCTTTAAGTTACCTCCTGCAGTCTTCTGCTTTTTGATGGGTGGGGCTAAGGAGGGGCTGCTCTGCATGCCGGTTGCCACGACGACCTGCGATGGCGCGATCATGGCGGGGGCGGCCGTGACCGGGGCAGGCGCCATGGTGACGGTCGTCTTCTTGACGGTCTTTTTGGGGGATTCCGATGAGATGGGCACCCTGCTGTCCTCGTACAGTTTCCTCTTCACCGTGCTCTTTATCTGGGCTCTGCAGTGAATTCCATTCATAAGAGTATATATTCAGAACAGTGATTCTCAACCGCTTTCATTTCAAGGACCCCCTGTGTACTATGCCACAGGCCCCCCATTTTGATACAATCTGTGGGACACCAATCTATACTTTAAAATCCTCTTAATTTGACTCTTGAGTGTACGCATCTGTGTCACTTTAGATTTCTTTGGCTATTCAAAAATAGCAGATATACAAGCTCATAGCGCGGCACGAGTGCCGCGCTATGAGCTTGTATATCTGCTATTTTTGAAAATTGTTTTTTTTTTCAAAACACTGTTAGGATTTAGAAAACATTTTTAAGAATCGCCTTAGGTCTTAATGGGTTAACTATCAATCATTTTGCTAGGGTCCACCTGAAACCCCCTCGAGGACCCCTGGGCGTCCCCGGCCCGGACCTTAAAATGTGCTGTAAGTGATTTAATATAGAGTATTTGTTCAGTAACAGGGGTCTGTCTCCATGTCTCTCCAGCCCTTTAGTATACCAATCGGTATACCAATTAATGTCATATAATCAGGAGAGAGAAATCATACAGGATGCACAAGTGAAATTGGAAGTGATGGAAAATAAAATGAGCAAACATAATTGTAACTGGAACACTATAACAGCATTTAAGCTGATAAATGAATTCTTGCTCCTGATTGGATTAAATTGGTGTCCAACCTGAAAAAAATTATCATCTGTTTACTTAAGAATTGGAGAGACCAATTCTGTTGGTCTGTTACTGACCAACACTTTATAACAATGATTACTATCACAATATAGAGGTCCAACTCTTTAAGACAACACCTTTCTTTGAACCCAACTGAACAAATATCACTTTTAATGTACACATTGACACACAGACAGCATTTTAACACATGCAGACTTACACAGTGCGCTCTTTAATCACTGTGCTGATGTTGTTCAAATCATCACCGAATCGCCGCACAGCTAAACGGAGCATTTCAATCTCTGTCTCTGTCCACTTGGCTCTGGAATCAAAGGGTGCAGAGTTACAGTTTACAGCCATTGTTAGCTCAACTCTATCACTTTCCCCCATACCAGCACTTACAGTAGATCCACATACGTACACACCTAGGGCTGTCACGATTACAAATTTAAGTTGACGATTAATTGTCACTCAAATAATTCCGATTAACAAATTCATTGTGTTTGGCATTGAACATTGGAACATATGAATGAAAATAATTTCTGTTCGCCTTTTAGGCTTCGTAATAAAAGATTGCACAGGGCAGATATGACAAATAACTTCAATATGCAAAGAAATTATTGACATAATTAATCATTTTATACATGTAAAAATAGCTTGATGTGAAAATGTTTCACCGTGGAGACAATTATGCAAAAATAATTGCGATTAGACGATTATGTAACAATTGTGACAGGCCTAAACACACACACACACACACACACACACACACACACACACACACACACACACACACACACACACACACACACACACACACACACACACACACACACACACACACACACACACACACACACACACACACACACACACACACACACACACACACACACACACACACACACACACACACACACACACACACACAGCGCCTCTGGAGTCCAGACAGATATATGGGCAGTGATGTGAAAGGAAATAGATATCAGGGTCTTAGCATTTCCTCGAGCAAAGCATCTGACGTTCTACTTTTGTGTCACATATAGTTTGTTAGACCCATTTAACAGTGGTGAATGCAAAAGGTGGTGTAAGTGATAAATAATGATGTTAAAATAAGTGTTAAATAGCTGGCCTATTTACATGGCCACTGTAATAGGTACACCTGATTAATGCAAACTCTTCCAAATAGAGTGACGTGGCTGCTAAACAAAACAAAAGGAAGCACTGCCTGGGTTCAATCACAGTGGCTCAAAACAGGTGCTCTTCAGTGGAACAGGTATAGACGAATCCACAGACGCACTGCCTGTAGGCGGCCATTGCTGCGGTGTGGCGGTACGGAGCGTTGACACCGCAGCTATGGCTGCCTACAGGCAGCTCGGCTGTGGATTCGTCTATAGGAATAGAAGCAAAGGAACCCAAAATTTTACTTGTGGTGAGGCAGACTATAGGGAAAAAAATACTGAGGCACACCGTCTTCATGTGAAAAAATATATAATTTATTTAACAGATGAGCAAGGCAACAGCTGACCTGATGCGGCTGCAACACAGTATATCATGTATTATAATGCGGAAAGGACTGAGGTTCAGAAAGATCAAGTGGTGTGATCTAAGTGACTTGAACGTGGTATGATTGTTAAAGGGGAATTTTGGACTAAGGTTCTCTTACCTTTTCTATGATGTTATGATATCTTAGGATGAACTGGTACAGTAGAAAAATGTCATAACTCCATCCCGGGTCCGCCACAGCTTAAAACGTGCGCCAATAGGCCTTGCACTAGATCGCGTATTTGAATTGCTTTTTTTTTTTTTTTTTTTTGTGAGATCTGACGTTCATCGTGACAGAACACTATGCAACGGAAAAGAAAAACAATGTTCTGTCACTATGAACGTCAGATCTAAAAAAAGGAAAAAAAAGCAATTAAAATACGCGATCTAGCGCAAGGCCTATTGGCGCACGTTTTAAGCTGTGGCGGACCCGGGATGGAGTTATGACATTTTTCTACTGTACTATTCATCCTAAGATATCATAACGTCATAGAAAATGTAAGAAAACCTTAGTCCAAAATTCTCCTTTAATGCTAGAGGGGGTGGTTCCAGCATCTCAGAAAGAGCAAACCTCCCGTTAAGCACAGGTTCTCAAACGTGGGGTTCTGTCTGGGCCCCCCCCCCCCCCAGGAGCAGACGGAATTGGAATTGGAACAGTGTAAAATTGACTGACTGAACTAGGTGACCCACCTGAAAATGTGTGTTATGTTCATTAAAAAGTTGGAGAGACCCCTGTTTACTGAGCAAAGAACTATGATTACCATCAGAATTAGAGCTTTAACATTTGAACAAAAAACGTTTTGTTTTAACCAAAAATATCACTTACAGCACCTTTAATGAACAGATCACTGACTCTGCTGTTGGTTGAATACAGAAATGTTATTAGACGTATATTGTTTGTTTGTGTGTTGTTGTTGTTGTTGTTGTTGTTGTTAAGTGTTTCATTCATTGGCTTCATTCATTACGTTCATTGCTACTAGTGTTGATGAGTATGTCTTGTTTATTATTGTAATGTATATTATTGTTATGTCTTTAAATGTCTTCATGAATTGAAGACACAGGACCACAATGGATATAAGCCCTTCCTGGGGCTTTTTAGTTTGTATCCTTTAAACAATCATTGCAAACCATACCTCAGACTGTACAAATAGCGAACTGTTAACCCATTAAAACCGGTAACGCATCTGTGTAACCACTTTAACCATTATTTTATGCTTTGGCTATTCAATAAAATAGCAGATATACAAGCTCATAGCGCGGCACCGCTATGAGCTTGTAGATCTGCTATTTTTGACTCAAATCTTTGCTTCTGGGGGGGTCCCTGGAACAATATATTTTGAGATGGGGGTCCGCAGGCCAAATACATATCATTTTGGGGGCCCTTGACATGAAAAAGTTTGAGAACCACTGATTATAGAAACATAAGTTCTTTCAAAAAAACTGTTAGGATTTAGAAGACATTTGTAGAATCCCACAGAAGCAAAGATTACAAATGTTCAAAGAATTCATGATTTTTCAAAAAAAAAAAAAAAAGCAGATCTAAAAGCTCATAGCGCAGGACTCAGTGCCGCGCTATGAGATTGTAGATCTTCTATTTTTTGAATAGCCAAAGTATAAGATGATAAAGTATTCAATAAATCAATGTCTTACCCTGCCGGGCTGGAATCAGACACAGGGTGCAGTTGCATGGTGAGCTCTCCCAGCTTGGTGAAAGCAGCTCCCGCTGCAGAGAAGATCTCTCCCACCTGTCCACCACCATCCATGCATGCATGAAGGTGATCATCACAACAACACAGGACAAATGTGTGAAATCAAGAGGGCAGTGACAAACAGTGGTGTAAAGTAACTACGTACATGTACAGGTGCTGTGCTGTACTTAAGTACAATTTTGAGGTGTTTTTACTTTACTGGAGTATTTCCAATTTTCAGTACTTTCACTTCTATTCCACTATTATACTTTTACCCCACTACAATTATTTGAAAACTTTTAGTAGTTACTTTGTAGATTTTGATTATTATTACAAAACATACATTCATCAGTTCACTTCAGCCCTATATACATTTCGGCCATTTAAAAAGAGCCGATACAAGCTCACAATATATGAGCTTGTAGATCTGCTATTTTCAAAAGATTTTTATACTTTTGAAAACTTGTGATATGTGACATTCTGCATAATGAGTACTTTGTACTTTTGGTATTTTAAGTACATTTTTATACCAATACTTTTGTACTTCTTACTCAAGTACATTTTGAATTCCGGACTTTTACTTGTAACAGAGTATTTCTACTTTTACTTAAGCAAAAAATTTTAGTACTTGTTTCCACCAATGGCGACAAATAAAATAAGAATGCCCCGTTAGCGATAAGTGAATCAATTCAATCGCTTCGTTATCATCACGATCAACAGTTAATCAACCTTTATGCATATAATAAACACAGAGATTCGAGCATGCATCTCAGATCTCCCAGCAGACAGTTTACCTTAGCAGATGCTGAGGTCATGATGAGTTGTTTTGAACCTCTAATCAGCTTGTAGACACTCAACCAAAACAATGCACCGCTCACACACACAGCTAGCTGTTAGCTTCCCTAGCTAACGTTAGCGGGCTTCCATAGATTAGAAGCTTATACGAGCCTATGCGTCAGTCAAAAGCAACAAAGGTAACACAAATATCACCTAAATCACACTAGCGGGTTAAACTAGTTTGCAAATAAAGCATATTTGGTGGAATATAATAATAATAATAATAATAATCTATCAACAATGGTTCAGTTCCAAAAGGCAAAGGGGGATAAAGAGAATGTTGCGCGAATATGGTGGTTCGCTGCCATTGGTCAGTCTGAGAAGGATGTTTCACTAAGCGCTGTTTTGATTGGTTGTTCTAGTTTAAGCTCGCGACCGTTAGCAGGGCAGGCTCTTTGCTGCGCAGTGCACAGATCCTGTCTAAAGCCCCGCCTACTATATCCGGTATTCCTCCACGACAACATGCAACCACTCACACATGACCGTTTCCGTATCCGCTCTAAACCGGATCTGCAATCTGAAAAGTGAATTGACTCCGGTCTAATCTCGCTTGCTACCAACGTTGCCAGATTTTGCGAGAGAAATAAGCAACCAGGTTATGAAAACAAGCCCAAACGAAGCGACTAATGCCTGCCCTACGCTTATTTGGAAAACAGCCGATCTACGAGCTTGTAGACCTGCTATTTTCAAAAAATTAATTCAAAAATAAAATCTTGGGGGGAAAAAGGGGTAACTTTGGAGCATTTTTTAAAACATTTTGGTATGGGGGGGACCCACTTCCTGGCACAACATATTTTCAGATGAGGGGTAGGGGGTCCACGGAAAAATACACATTAATCTGGGGGTCCTTGACATGAAAATGTTTGAGAACCACTGGTTCCACTCCACCGCTAAACTAACTATTACCAATATTTACGATTTATAGCGACTTTGCAGAAACACAAGCCCAATTTCGCTTATAATAAGCGGACATGGCAACACTGCTCGCTTACAGCCGCAGCCGACCATCGCCGAATCTGACCGGAAATCGCCGAGCGTCGTGACGATCACATATCAGCTGATGGGGGGTTGAGTCAGTTGACACGGAATCGGACGCCTCTTGTTATCCATGAAGCGACGCTTCTTCTCGTTTTAGTGGATCGTATTTTTCCGTAACTGATTGAGAAAAAAAGGTCAAATTGATAGAAATGCCGTCGCTATTATTCTGCGGTCCGAAGATGGCCGCGTGTGGAATAGTGATCAGCATATGGGGGGTGATCATGCTGGTAAGGAGATCTACGGTGCCATCATGGCCGCAGCATCACAGTTTGCATTGATGTGTGTGTGTGTGTGTGTGTGTGTGTGTGTGTGTGTGTGTGTGGGGGGGGGGGGGGGGGGGGGTCAGATTAGTCAATGGAACAGACTTTAACGCAACATCTTCTATTTTCCGCAAGCCACTTATATCATGCATGTCAACTTGTTGAAATGAGTAAATCGTAGCTTATAAGGAAAGATGACATATTTTGCGATGCAGAGAGAGACAGGTGCACCCTCCCTCCTCCATGTAATTCCAATACCTACTTCCAGCAGATAGACTGATCCCAGCTAGGCCTCTCTTACAGTTTACCACACAGCATCTGATGTTTCTTTCACAGTGAATTGAATATTGCCAGAAATCACAGCTTGGGATGTAAACGAACCTATGCGCTATGGATTATGAAATTGCTGTGGTATTTGGCATAATGTGGCAGATGGATGGTGTGCAGGTGCATTGCGATTTGGTTAACACAGCTTGATATCTGAATTAGATCAGATTTGGGCTATTTGAGTTTTAAATGTGACTCACTCTATGCCAGGGGTCTTCAACCTTTTCAGGCCAGGGACCCCCAAACTGATGGGGAGATGGAGCAGGGACCCCCTACCTCGTAGGGTAGGGGGGGCTACAACATATATTGTATATTTATGTATACAATTGTGTTTTATATTGCCTGCTCCTATATGCACCTGCCCCAGTAGGTGTGCAAAATAAAAATTCTCTACAAAATATGTATAAACATACCATGTTATTGTGCATTGTGCCTACATGTATCTGTTTGCTATGGATTCATGTTATGTTTAAAGACAATTTGACATTTTGGGGATTATTATTATTTTTTTCCAAACAAAAATATTGTTTAATCAAACAACAATTTCGCGGACCCCCTGCAGTACCTCCGCGGACCCCCTTTGAAGACCTCTGCTCTATGCCCTTTCCATGTCATGTAGATCTGTACGTGCTAAACTATTTATTTATTGATATGGTACTATTACTTAGGCCTACTGGCTTATTCTATTAGTGTAGGCGTTCAAAATAAACGTTCCTTTTGTAGCCAAAATAATGCTTTTGACTTGTAGAATACAAAACATCACAATATCAGTATACCCTCTTATTAACTTACTCTACCAGGGGAGTTCCCTGGATTTCTGGGCCTTCTGACAACAAATCATACTGGTCTGTCAGTATCTATTAATGAGAATCCTCTTTGGGGGATCTTGTCAGTCCAGTGCCATTGGAACCTTAACTATCTTGTCACAGAATTGTATAATCTGTACAATTAATTACATTAGGGCAGGCAAGGCTGGTGTCACTCCGCGGCTGCGGCTAGCCCCGCCCCCGGTCGGTGGGGTCGACATCTCCCTTCACTCGGAGGTTCGCTAATAGTAGCCTGCTAGTTAGTGCTCTTTCAGTAGTGTTTCGCCAAAATGGGAATGAATTGTTGTATGAAAACTGTTCCACAGCTTCTCACCATCGACAAGTTGAGAATAAAGGGGCTAAAATGGAAAACGGACTAACTTTTCACCGCATTCACAAATGGAAGCCAGCCAGGTCTCCCGACGTAACAAAGAGACGATGCATGGCTTGGTTGTCTGACAGCCCAGATGACAGAAAAAGACGTGGAAGAAACACGCAAGATAGCACACCTCAGGATCCATGTAGAGAGGGTTATAGGCACTATACGCAACAAGTACCATATATTAAATGGTAGGGTACCCATCACTCTGATGCATAGCCTGGTTCCAAACAGGCTGATAATCAGGCTAGCATAAACCAAGAGTGGGCGAGGACATGACAATCCTTGACAAAGTTTTCAAATAAAATACATAGTCTGGCTAAAATGCATAGGCCATTCTATCATTATGCAGTGCTTTCATTCAATGCAAATATAATCGAATCCTGATGATGATGGCTCAGGTCACCAGTTGCCTCACTGTTAATGATGACATTATAATATGGATGGGTAGAGACTACTCCTCTTTGAGCCTGATGAGGTTCCTTTTTTATACACATAGTAACCTGTAAATGTACCTTGTTTTCAAATAAAAGACACCTTCATGTGACGTTGACTTACAGTGGTTACTTTGTAGATTTTGATTATTATTACAAAACATACAGTAACCACTTCAGCCCATACATTTCGGCCATTTGAAAATAGCCGATCTACAAACATTGTGAGCTTGTAGATCTGCTATTTTCAAATGATTATACATTTGAAAGTTTGTTTTTGCAGTTGGCTTTTAACATTGTTGATGTAATTCTTTGGATGTGCCGCTGTGTGTACAAGCTATATAGTAGTGTACCCTGTTGGATGGGTCTGTAGACTGGTAGTGACCCAACCAACATGGTGAATCTTGGCCACGCCCCCCAAATCACTCCCCCACCCAAGCGAACTTTGCCAGCCCTATTGGTTTGAATGGCACATTAAAAACAAGTGTTATTATTCCTTTGTGTATTGCAATTATGGAACTGGGGGAGTGCTAACTGCTGCTAACCGAGCAGAGTATATGATTGATATGTTTTTTTTGTGTCTATTAATTTCTTATATTTATACTCGGTGTATACTTTTTCAAATTTATCTTGCACTTTCTTGTACCACTTGTATATTTCTCTGTATGTTTATTGTGATCTATGGGCAACATACCCAGGTTAAATTATTTTGTCAAATTTACTTTGTGAACTAATTCCTGGTTCTGATATAAATGTAATGCATTGTTTGTGTTGCTCTCTGATATTACAGGTCATGCTAGGCATTTTCTTTAGCGCCAAGTCAGCCGTGCTGATTGAGGATGTACCCTACACTGAGGAGGACATTCGTAACGAGTAAGTGACCAGAGCCTCTCTATGGCACTGTACACATCTCTTACATTGCAACGGAAGTTTCTAGCAGTACAGAGATTGTCGCTTTGGACATCCACATCGACAACATTTCACAAAAATAAATGCAATTTTCTTTTAACTGTCTTGGGTTTAAAGGGGGATATGCAAAATACACACAATTAAATGATATCCACAACTGACTTGGTGGATGTGTCCAAAAGAGTTGCGTTTCAATGGATGTGTTATGACAACATTCATGGAAATTCAACTCAACCCTAAGCCAAACCAAAGCCTTGGGGGTAGATTAGATTACCTTTTGTTACTACTGACTATCACTAATCACTGTCAATCAATTAGTCTCATAAGGTTAGGGCATAATTGTTATTGTCATGCTCTTCTTAAATGTAATACCTTTATGATATGTTATCCATCTCATTGTCTTGCTCATGGGACACCTTGACAGAAGTTCAGAAACACATACCTATTTTTTAGTTGAATCTTTGATGTTTTTATTTGAGTGAGGGCTCTCGATCCATTTGGCCATACTGCTGCTGGTGCTATCCAACACGTAATGCTTTAAACATAGCTGCTGTTATATCTTTGTCTCAGTTTTACATGTGTATTTACAGTTCTATTGCTACTTGAGCACTAGAGAAAATAGTAGCATGTCGAGCTACATCATATAAATGGGATAAAAAAACACATTTTAATTATATTGTTATTACTTCATGTTCACTGCTGCTGATCAGCTTAACGTGGTATTTCTTTGCAACCCACAGCAAGAACCCACCAAGTAACATATACGGCCTGTACAACCAGGTGGGAATCAACTGCTTCATCGCTGCATCCGTCTACGTAGCCGTCGGGGCGGTCTCCCTGTGCCAGGTCCGACTTAACAAACGACAGGAGTACATGGTCACATAAGGCCCTTACAGCTGACCAATCAAATAAGTCAAAAGAAGAACATTTTAAACAGGGAGTGAAATATGTTACACTGGTATTTTATTTAACGTGTGTAGAGGTTATGTTTATGAGGTTTATTTTATGGGTGGCCAAGTAGCAACCCAGTGGTGTGAAGAACTGTTACATGTCAACATGGTACATCTACCAGTTTAAATACATAAAATGAAAAAAAATTATGCATTTTACCCACTTTATTATTCCACTTTATGTTACCAAAGGGAAGCAGAGAGCCTTCTAATGGGCCATTTGATTTAAGTTAAGATAGTTTGTGTGCTCATTGTGTTTCTGTGCTGTGTAGGCTACTGGAGTTGTATGTTGTTATCAATCATTCCTCTGATAGGGTTAATAAAACTGACCAAAAGTTGGACCATGTGAATAATTGACTGTAAAATCCTATTCTAAACAGTGTTTGATGAAACAACCCATGTTGTGCATGTGTTATGCTGTTTAAAGTCAAGGAAACATTTGATGATGTGTACATTAACTGGAGAGAAAACAAAAGTATATTGTAAATCGTGATGAACGTTCTATTGTGGATATTCCCTGCAATAAAGATGATCTCTAAATATGAGAATGTCTCTGACTTGGAGAGGAAATGTGAAAGTAATCGTGTATCCATTTTTATTGTTTGTCTTATATTTGTCCAAGAAAAATAAGAAAATGTAGACATAAACATAAGGTGGGTTTGCTAATTTCTTAGTGCCATCGCTTCCACTGCCTGAATTATTTCTGGCCGTGTTTGCCCACTGCCAGAGAAAAAAAAGTACTCAGGAGCCGAGATACAGAATTTTTAAGTTTTAAGTTAACAAGGAAGTGGATGGGAGTCTAGATATTCGAAAAATATTGGTCTTTGGGTCAAATTAGAAAAAAAGTCGTTTTAGTCGTTCTAGGCAGTGAATGAGTTAAAATGCATTTTCTGTTTACTAAAGAGCAGGAGAGATGGGGAGACTCCTGTTATTCTATCAATGAGTATTATCCAAATATAGAGCTGTTTAACACTTACTTTAACAGAAGAAATATCAGTTATCCTACCTTTAAAGAAACTATGTCTGCTAGCCTACAGCGCAGTGACACAATGTCACCGTGGGGTGGGCTAGTTCTGGTCATGGCTCTGGTTCTGGTCAGAGCTGGTGGTGGAAAGTAACTAAGTAAATGTACTCAAGTACTGTACTTAAGTACAATACTGTAGGTACTTTTACTTTACTGGAGTATTTCCAATTTTCAATACTGTTACTTCTACTCCACTACATCTCAGGGACAGGGGTCATCAACATGTCCGTACACGGACAAACGTGTTCGTGGCAAGACTTGTCTATGTCCGTGGCACATTTTATTTTGTTTCTTTTGATAAAATGGTTTTATGATAATGTAAAAAAATAAATACCCACACACTCCCCACAATCTAATCTTTGAATTCAAATTGGTTTTAATTATTTTGGTGACTCATAAAGTGTCGGAATGACGCTCATTAATATATTGCAGGAGATTTGTGGTATTGTTGTACATGGTACTGTACATGATTGCATCAGGTGGGGACAAGACAGCTAGAAGTTAATGTTTGATAATAGCTACCGTAATTCTCTGAAAATAGCAAAATGTGTATTTAATCCTTTGTTGGAGAAACCTTTTATTTTTTGAAGACAATAGATTCATAAGTGGTGTGGTCAGACAATTAAACTGTAGGAAAAGATCTGTTCAGAGGGATCCATTTGCTACAAAGGCAAAGGAGGGCAGAACTGGACAAGTGAAGCTTGTTGAAAAATATTTTCATCGTTGAGAGAAAGTGTTTCAAAGTGTCCAAAAATAACAATACATAACTATAATAACACACTCCACAATCATAATCAGTGGAAACTCTTGATCCACAGCCTGGTCCACAATCACCATCAGATCTCCAGCTTATACATTTGCTCACCTCTGATTAAAGGTAGGAGCCCTATAGCATGAAAGTAGTTGTGACTTGTGACACTGCATTCCTTTAAATCCTGTCATGCCCTTTATCATTATCTAATCACTCATAATGTACATACAGGTGTATGATGTTTTTGACTCTGAGTCAAACACATCTTACAGTAGCCCACATCACATGCTTTACTTTCTCATCATGATAGAAGATTTCCCATCAAGATATCACCATTGATTGATTGATGTACTTTATTTAGTAAGACATGAGAACATCAGTACATGGAAGTACAAATTCACAATACAAGGTCTACTAAACTGGAAGACTCATTAAGCACTGGGCTTGTTTAAGATGAGATCCCCATGCACACAAATCATGATGACGTATAAGAGACAGACAGATATACACACTACTATACAGAATGTCTTGTCACGGGGCAACCCGTGCCCTATAAGGACTCCACAGTGTAAAACTGGACATAACAAGCACACACTGCACAGCTGCTTCTAATAATTGACTGTCATCAAGCTGTCTGGGAGGTGTGTCTGTTCAGCACCCAGTGTTGCAGGCTATTTTATATTTTCTGTATTGTCTAATTCTATGGTCATTGTTTTGTGAATTATTTGATGCCTATAAATGCATTTCAAGTTTGCTCAGAACATCTGTAATTGCGTAGTCTAACTCATGGGCCATGGTTTGCTTTGTTTGAGTTGATGATGATGCCAGTTACTGGGTAACTGGCATCATCTTGGGTCTTACCTGGTATATGAGGGAGGCTGGAATTGTAAAGTGGGGAGAATGCTCAGAGTGAAATGCTCAGTTTACTTGTTGCTGTTGGAGACAACACCAGGGGAGAGCTGCCAGGGCCTTGAGTCAAAAGGCATTGCCTGTTTCAGTATCTTTAGTTCTTGGTTTGTTAGTTTTTTCTCAGTTTAGTTATCAAGTGTTTATTTCTTACTTTCTGTTTTTGAAAGTGTATTTGTGGCCAGTATTTATTTTTGAAGTAGTATTATTTGCCTCAGACCTTGACTGTTACACTCCTGTATGGGGCTGATTATTAGTTTTGGAGGTAAATAAAATACCAAAAATCTACGTTCTTGGACTTTGTCGATTCTTGGAGCCGTGACCATCCGGCCAACTTTAGAGTCATACAATCAGCGTACAGGTTACTGGTATGAAGAGTGGGAAAAAAAGTACAAGAGAAGAAAAAGAAAAAAGGGGGGTAGGTTAAGACTTAGACAGGGGCCATTTTCGAATTGCAGCCTCCTGAAGGTGTATCTTTAGGGCAGTTTTGAAAGTGAGTATACGGTTTTACACTCTTTTACTCCTTTTGGTAGGGCATTCCACATTTTTGATGAATAGCATGAGAACGAGTTAATTCCCTTTGTTGAGCCAAATCTGGGTTGAACATGATTCGTGGAGCTTCCTCTGGTGTTATGATCGTGGACTTCATTAACATTTTGGAAGTATTTTGACAAATACAGGGGGATCCCAATGTTGTGGTGTATCTTGAAGACCAGGCCCATAGCAAGTTGCTGTACTCTGGACCATAATGGAAAGAAACCACACCTATTGAAGCTACCATACCAATCCAATTCTTTTTTTTTGATTGGTAAAGTAGAACTGGTAGAACTTGATGTCCTCCTGACCTCAAGTAACACAGTCCTGTGAAATGCCAGCCTCCTGGCAGTCTTAAAGGAGGAATTTGATTCCCGTCTCCTACCGGCTAATGTATCCGGTAGGAGACACAAAGTAGATTATTTGTGTCTCCTACCGGAAATACACACCAAATTATTGTCTTAGGAATGCCACAAAAACAAAAATAATTCCATGAAATCAAGGCTTCATGGGGTGTGTAATTGATAGAAAATAAGTAATTTTTTGGGTGAACTCCTCCTTTAAGGTTGTCTTCAGAATAGGTAACCTCTAACCCTGGCATCCCCATTTTGAGCACGGCCAAGTAAATAAATAGAAATCTTTCTGAAATGTTTCGAAAATACCACATCTACAATCTCTCAACATGTCATGATGTAATGTATTGTGAGCTTGTAGATTGGCTTTTAAAACAATGGCTTATATTTCTTTGTAAAATGTGTAGCACATTGGCATAGAGTCATAGACAATATGGCACATTAGGAGTTCATTATGTAGTTCTGGTAATAACAAAAAAACTAATACTGATCATTATTTGTATGTCTGTGACAAAACATAAATATCGATGAAAATGTCCATCACAAGCTGGCATGGTGATGACCCCTGCTCAGAGGCGAATATTGTACTTTTACTCCACTACAATTATTTGAAAACTTTAGTTACTAGTTACTTTGTAGATTTTTATTATTATTACAAAGCATACATTAACCACTTGACTTCATCCCGATGCAACCCACTTCAGTGATGCAACCATTAAGAGCTTGTAGATCGGCTATTTTCAAAAGACTTTTATACATTTTTTAACTTGTGAAATGGGACATTCTGCACAATGACAATGAGTAGCCTACTTTTACTTTTGGTACTTTAAGTATATTTTGATGCCAATTCTTTTGTACTTTTACATTTTTAATTCGAGACTTTTACCAAGTTGTAACAGAGTTGTTACAGTGTGTAATTGATTGAAAATAAGTAATATTTTGGGTGAACTATCCCTTTAATGATGAAAGGAAAACGAAACTATGATGAGTATAAATTGGAGAAGGTGACGCTTTTAGTCACACTTGGCACGCATATCCGAAAAAACGACATAAGTAGCCTAGTATACAACATCCAGTAAAAGTAAGTAGTTTTGCTTTTAATCGGCCAATTTTAATAATAATAATAATAATAGCTTGAATGTATATAGCGCCTTTCATAAACCCAAGGACGCTTTACATCAGAACAATGAACAACTAACAGACAAATGAACAAACAAACAACAAACAACTATATGCCATAAGCCTGAGAGAATAGGTGTCTTTTCAAGGCAGCTTTAAAAGTGTCCATTTTGTATTTTATTTTGTTGTAAAAATCATTATGGCCTCCTTGATATCGAGAATGCAGATTGTGGTTTATTAGTAGGCCTAGGCCTAGCCCTGAAACATGACTGTGTCATACCATGACAGTCATGGTGCCGAGTCCCCCTGGTCTAAAGTTGTGTTCGATTTTTTCACATTGCCATCTCTCACATAAACATAAACGTTCAGATTTCAAATATAAAGTGCTTACCACCGAGCCACGGATGTTACAAGGCGATGCGGACCGCGATGAGTACCCGTATCTCCCGTATTGTTCAATAAAAAGCATTTAATTTTTTTTTTTTGGTTTTGTATGTATCAGAGTGCAATACACCTCCCAAACATTAGTGTCGCATGGTTGAAAGTATCGGAGACAATTTGGAGAAAATGGCTGGCGATGGGATTCAAATGCTTTTTATTGAACAATACGGGAGATACGGGTACTCATCGCGGTCCGCATCGCCTTGTAACATCCGTGGCTCGGTGGTAAGCACTTTATATTTGAAATCTGAACGTTTATGTTTATGTGAGAGATGGCAATGTGAAAAAAATCAACTTTAGACCAGGGGGACTCGGCACCATGACGCTTGTATACAAGCGTCATGTGAACCATGGCTAGGCCTAGGCCTATTATTCTGCACATCAATAGGCCTATATTGACAATAACTGTATTAAAGTTACCCTGATTACAATTAAGTTAATGGTATGTGCGCTCCATGGGAAGTTGAACTTGGACTTGAATAAACGGTGTAAAACACAACAATGGTGATATTGTGACACTTTATGCATTTTGTTTGTATAGACATGAGCACAAACGCAGAAGAGAAGAAATGGAAAAAAGCTCTCACTCGCATAATTGAGGCGTTGGACAAAAAACAGTTCGAGAAGATGCTGAATCTTTTGGATGACATTCCAAAATCCGTGAAGAAAAAGGCAGCACGAGACGAGATGCCCCAAATAATAATACAACACTTGGCAATGAAGAAGTCAATTCTCACCATGGAGAAAATTCTGGAAGAGATTCCAAGGAGAGACGCTGAGGTCCAAAATTTACTGCGCCCCTTTGTGGACAAACTGAGCAAGTCCCCAAAAGAGAATAATAAGGGTAATAATAATAAAACAATAAAGTAGCCTACTTTTGGAAGCAATTACCATTATGTTTTAATAACCTTAAAATACAAAATAAATAAAAAAGATCTCATCTCTTTCACTTCTTCTTACAGGACCAGAGACAACTGTGAGTCAGAAAAGTGTGTCAGACACTGAGGATGAGGAGCCAGAAGCTGCTCGTAAGTTAACTTTCTCTCTCTCTCTCTCTCTCTCTGACAGTTCAGTAATACTCAGACACATAATGGAGAGAATTATGTGAACGAGTGAGTAACATTTGTTTTACATTCTCAGCTAAAAAACAGAAATATGAAAGTGAATCCAAAACAGAATCTGATGAAGGTAAGCCAGACATGCAAATGACACACACACACACACACACACACACACACACACACACACACACACACACACACACACACACACACACACACACACACACACACACACACACACACACACACACATACACACATACATACATACATACATACATACATACATACATACATACATACATATAATAATGTGAGTTTAATTGTAGCACAAAATAGCCATGTTTTGAAACAGGTAAACCAATGTTGCTGCTGTTATGAGTGTCTTAAGACTTACAGAGCTGTTAGTCAGAATTGAATAATGTGTTTAGAATTCACACAGCACTGTATTTCCAAAACTAATCAAATCCTCCAAATAATGGAATGACTAATGACACTTTCTGACTTCTTTTTAAGACGAGAAGAAACATCAAAGTGACAAGGTAGGAGTCAGAATGTTAAGCTTCATTTATACTCCATGAACTGCAGCTTCAGGCGGATAATCAGGCTAACTGGTACAATGTGTCACTTGCCGCAAATAACTGCATTGTTAGCTTGAAAAGTGGATAATTGACAGTGTTGTTTAAATTCAACTTAAGATTGTCTGGCTGAATGAGTCTTATAAACAACTATTGAATACTATATAAGACAATTTCAGTTGACGTGAAATGTTTGACTATAATCAAATGATCTTTGCCAATGGAACAGACTGATGACTCCATATGTTCTTTACAGGAGAAAGCTGGCCCAAGTTGTGAACCCTGGGTAAGGATTTGATCTTCTCTAAGATTCTAATCTTCTTCAGAATTTTTTTTAATGAGTCATTAATATGTATGAAATACCCCCCCCCCCTTCTCTCTCTATGTTCAGAGGCAAACTGTCCAAGAGCTGAATGCCATAGGTTATCTCAAGGGTAAAGCCATTATGGGAAAAGTGATCCAGAAATCTGGGCTCCGTCCTTATAAAACACAGAAAAAGGAAAATAAATTTTGTTTTTTTGTGGGCCTTAATTGCTGACGACACAGGTGCAACAAAATTAACTGTGTATGGGAGGCCGTTTTTTGACAAAATTAAAGAGGGGCATTTCTACAAGTTGACAGATCTGCTTGTAAAAGAGCAGGCCAAAATGGTTACGTGTTTGACCAAAGTCACAAAGCTGGGTCACAACACTCCACTCACAATTTCTGCTGAGCTGGAAATGGAGGCCAAGATGTTAATTAATCACCAGTGGCCAGTGTTCTCCATTGCAGAAGCTATGGATTCACAGGCTAAAACGGAAATGACCATCGAAGGAACCATAACAGATGTGAGTTGCCATCAGTCTCAACCTTTCAGGAAACCCTTGATCACTTTTTGGCTTTTCTTTGAAAAGTATTCTCTGTACACATTATGAAGTGAATCATTCTTTATGAGCTATGTATCATTACAAAATTATTGATTGCACACAATTAAATGAAAGTATAGTTTCTTTCAAAGATAGTTAATAACTTAATTTAGCAACAGGACCTCTCATGCTGCTCTCTGTTGTTCTCGTTATTCAGCTGAAAAATGCCGAAGACCAGAAGGCAAAAGGAGCGAGGACCAGGAAGAGGACTACAAAGCTGCAAAAGCTGACCCTGCAGGATGACTCTGGATCTATAACAGTGTGTTTCTGGGGTGATCAGGTTGGCCTGTGCAGATCATTGTCGGTTGGAGACACCATCAGGGTGGCCAATGTCAAGTCCACTGAGTTCATGGAAACAATCACCCTCAATTCAACTGGAATGACCCAGGTTTACCCGGTAAGTTAACTACAGTGAATATTTTGTTAAGTGTTCTGAACTTTTATAGGCTATTTTTGGCGAAGGGATTTGGTGAATAGGGAGAAACGGAGCAGACTAAATTTAGAACCCTGGGGGAGTATTTTCTGGGGGGGTATTTTCCAATTTTGCAAGAATCTTAACCCATTAAAACCGGGAAAGCATCTGTGTCATTTTAGATGTTGAATAATATGTTGAATAATTCTGAAATACAAAAACGTTTGAGATCTACTGATTTTAGAAGGCATTTGTAGAATTGGCCTCAGGTCTAAATAAAGCCATGTCTTAACATGCAGGTCAAAGCTGCCAGTGTCCAGACTGGACGAATCAAGATCATTGGAGTCGTCCAGGCGAGCAAGATGGAGACGACACTGGAGGCAGAGCTCAACGAACAAACACCAACGTTTGTTGTGGAATCCAAACTGCTGGCAAAAGCGTGTAGGTTCAGCCTGGTGGGAGACATCGAAGAAAAGCTCCTTGATCAAATGCCTTTTTTTGCAGAGGTGACAATGCAAGGAAATAAGATTACAGACATCAAAAATTTTTTGGAAACAAACCTCCCAAACTGTATTTGTGATCTGTATTTCATTTACCCTGCGAAACATTCCGGGAACACCGGAATATTCTTTTTATTTTCTTATCTGTTTACATTGCACCTGGCTCTTCTAACTGTTTGTAATGTTGGTGTAGTTGAGAAAAGTCTACAGTTCTCATGTTCAGTCACACTGAACAAGAGTCTTAATTTTAAATTGAATGCAAAATGTAAATTCACCTATTGGATGTGCATAAATTAGGCTTTAGATACAAGCAAAAACATGTAAAGTAATGTTGTGCAGGCTTTTACATCATGTTGTATTCAACAATGAAATGTAAAATAAAATGTTTTCTACTTTGTTGTAAATTATGTTGTTTGTTTGTTAATTATTTGCAAACTAGGAGGTACATTTATCTTTCAGATCATTTTACTGTCAAGCTCTTTTTTCACTTTGCTCTTTTCTTTCCTTTTTTAAATAAATAAATATGGAGATCCAGGTTCAATGGCAATTATGGCATTTAATAAAATCACTTGCTAACCTACATTTACACATGCTCTGTATTGCAGAAATGATCAAAATATACAGTATATATAATACAGATTAATTTGATATTCCATTCCAGTTAAAAGAATGCTATTGATACAATATTGTGAGCACAGGTAGTTTATTGTGTTGGTAGATAATGACATTTTGAACAGCCTGTCCTATCTTTATTTTCATGCCAATACCCACCAGTTGTTGCTAACTTTAGCTAGCATCAAAGTCAATTATATGTGTAATGTTTTATTTGAGTGAGGGCTCTCGATCCATTTGGCCAAACTGCTGCTAGTGCTATCCAACACATAATGCTTTAAACATTGCTGCTGTTATATCTTTGTCTCAAATGTAATGTTTATTTACAGTTCTATTGCTTCTTGAGCACTAGAGAAAATAGTAGCTAAATAAATTACTAAATAATAGTAGGCTAATGTTGAGCTACATCATATAAATGGGATAAAATAAAAATAAAATGTAATTATATTGTTATTACTTCATGTTCACTGCTGCTGGCTGATCAGCTTAACGTGGTATGTCTTTGCAACCCACAGCAAGAACCCACCAAGTAACATATACGGCCTGTACAACCAGGTGGGAATCAACTGCTTCATCGCTGCATCCGTCTACGTAGCCGTCGGGGCGGTCTCCCTGTGCCAGGTCCGACTTAACAAACGACAGGAGTACATGGTCACATAAGGCCCTTACAGCTGACCAATCAAATAAGTCAAAAGAAGCATTTTAAACAGGGAGTGAAATATGTTACACTGGTATTTTATTTAACGTGTGTAGAGGTTATGTTTATGAGGTTTATTTTATGGGTGGCCAAGTAGCAACCCAGTGGTGTGAAGAACTGTTACATGTCAACATGGTACATCTACCAGTTTAAATACATAAAATGAAAAATGTTTATGCATTTTACCCACTTTATTATTCCACTTTATGTTACCAAAGGGAAGCAGAGAGCCTTCTAATGGGCCATTTGATTTAAGTTAAGAGTTTGTGTGCTCATTGTGTTTCTGTGCTGTGTACTGAAGTTGTATGTTGTTATCAATCATTCCTCTGATAGGGTTAATAAAACTGACCAAAGGTTGGACTTGGACCATGTGAATAATTGACTGTAAAATCCTATTCTAAACAGTGTTTGATGAAACAACCCATGTTGTGCATGTGTTATACTGTTTAAAGTCAAGGAAACATTTGATGATGTGTACATTAACGGGAGAGAAAACAAAAGTATATTGTAAATCGTGGTGAACGTTTTATTGTGGATATTCCCTGCAATAAAGATGATCTCTAAATATGAGAGTGTCTCTGATTTGGAGAGGAATTGTGAAAGTAACCATGTGTTCATTTTCATTGTTTGTCTTTTATTTGTCCAAGAAAGAATTTATGAAAAATAAGAAAATGTGGACATGAACACAAGGTGGGTTTGCTCATTTCTCAGTGCCATCACTTCCATTCTCACTTGTATTATGTGTATTCTGTGCAAGTTCTTTCCTGATTGGATAAAATAGGTATCCTGACCTGAAAATGCATTTTCTGTTTACTAAAGAGCAGGAGAGATGGGGAGACTCCTGAAACTGAACAAACACCTCAGGGGTCCTCAGAGTTACTACAGGGGCAGGGGTTTGCCAAATCTTTGTGATAGAAACTTTTTTTATTACATTAACCACTTCAACCCTATATATTTTGAAAAAATAGTACAATTATTCTAGGTATTGAGGGTTTAAGTGGTTAACTGTCTGAAAATACACATTAACATGAACCCAACACAATGCTACACAATGATAATGCTGTCAAACATGTCTATGAAATATGCTATGAAATCAATGAAAAGGTTTAATCTGCAACACACAATTTTATGCAATATGTTGTGGGGGTCCCTGCTTCATATCTCTCTCAACTGAAAAACTGTTGAAGACCACTGCTATATGCTATCAATGAGTTATCAGAATATAGAGCTGTTTAACACTTATTGTTTAAAAAAAAAGTATATCACTTATACCCTAAAATATGTTAGCCTACAGCGCAGTGACACAATGTCACCGTAGGGGGCGGGCCAGTTCTGGTCAGAGCAGAGCCGAGATAAAGCTTTGGCTGTGGTCAGGTGCAGGGTTTCCATGTCCGCTTATTATAAGCGACTTTGGGCTTGTTTTTCTGTAAAGTCGCTTGTGGTAAATATTGGTGGTTGCGGTTTATAGGGGTTGTTTCTAACGTGTAGTTGTTTATTTGGGCTTGTTTCCTAAATGTTGTTTGAACCAGTGTATCTGTCCTTGACATTTTCATGTCAAGGACCCCTAAATTAATATATGTATGGGTCCACCCCCCCCCCCCCATCTGAAAATATTATTATATTATATATACAAGATTTGTGTTCTTAAAATGTTTTTTAAAAAATCTAAATTATTATTATTTTTTAAATATCAGATACAAGCTTGTAGATCGGCTATTTTCATACACCTGGTTGCTTAATTCTCTCGCAGAATCTGGCAACACTGGTCAGGTAACTTATGATGAAAGGAAAATGAAACTTATGATGACCCATGAGTATAAAGTGGAGAAGGCGGTGCTTTTATTCGAAACGATATAAAAGTAGGCTACGTCCAGTAGAAGTAAGTTGTTTTATCATTTGTTAATCGGCCAGTGTTTTTTATTTTTGTAATAAATTAAGATTTGTTCGAAAATCGTTATGGCCTCCTAGATATCGAGATTGCAGAATGGCGTTATCGCCGTTATTATGTGGTTTATAAAGTAGCCTAGTAGGCCTATTATTCTGCACATCAATAGCCTATTCATTGACAATAATGGTATTATTACAGTTACCCGTAGCAAAATAAAAACGAAATGCATGGTTTAGAAACGGTTATAGGTAGCCCTGAAACATGACTGTCATATCATGACAGTCATGTTTCCTGGTAAATTCAGCAAAATGGCCACCGATCGAATTAAAATGCTTTTTATTGAACGATGCGGGAGATACATTTACTGGTTGTAAATGTAGAAAATTCAAAACCCAGGAACAAGCAGCGCCATGACGCTTATTGTGACAGATGTGAACCACATGGCTATAAGGCTATAGGCTACTATGAAATTAATTAAGTCGATGTTATGTGCGCTCCAGGCCAGCTCTGGTTCATAGCGTTAGAAGGAGTTCTATTATGTTACTTTCGAGCCGTTGCCCGCACACCCCTAGCCTGGTAAAGCCCCTCCCTCCGGAAAATCTCATTTCCATTTGATTTGAAATACATTACAAATGAGATTTCCGGAGGGAGGGTTTACCAGGCTAGCACACCCCCGGTAGTGCAGGCTGCGCCATCTATGGGCTGCGCTGCCTCCATGGCTGCCAACACTCCTAGATCCCGCTGGCCGCTGGAGTCTCCGGGATTTCAACCAGATCAGTCGGTGCGTTCGGAAATGCGCACCGATCCAATCCAATCCAATCCACTTTATTTGTATAGCACATTTCACAACCAGGGTTAAGGGTTTACACAAAGTGCTGTACAGAAAATCATGCAAAATACAAGCTAAAATATGCTAAAAACACAGAGAACACCAGCAAACACACAGAAAACAAATAAGACATAGACCACAGAAAACTCTCAAGCGGGGTTAAAATGCCAAGGTGTAAAGGTGTGTCTTAAGCCGAGATTTAAAAGTCTCAATGGTGGGGGCCCTTTTAACATGGGGGGGAGCGTATTCCATAGGGTGGGGGCTATGGCAGCGAAGGCTCGGTCGCCTCTGGTCTTTAATTTGGTCCTTACTGTGACCTCGAGACTTAGCTGGCCAGCAGACCGCAGTGACCTTGGGGGGTATAGACCTTTATGAGGTCAGAGAGGTACTGAGGTGCCAAGCCATTCAGGGATTTAAAAACAAACAATAACATTTAAAATCAATTCTGAAGCGAACAGGTAGCCAGTGGAGTGAGGCCAGCACGGGCGTAATGTGCTCACGCCTGCTGGTTCCTGTCAGGAGGCGTGCAGCAGAATTTTGGACAACTGCAGACGTGCCAAGGAGGCTTGATTTAGCCCGACATATAGCGCGTTACAGTAGTCCAGACGTAACACAGGGAGCGCACTCGCCTATTATTAGGCCAGACCTGCCAACCCTTCTGTTCTCACCAGGAGACTCCTGTTATTTGACCCTCCTGGACGTCTCCTGTTCTTCCATTTCTCCTGTTCTTATCCTGTTTTGGGGGATTCAGGGCCGGCCCTAGGATTTTCGTGGCCCTAAGCAAGATTTTTTTTTGTGGCCCCCTAGTGGTTGTGGCCCTAAGCGACCGCTTATGTTGCTTATGGCAGCGGCCGGCCCTGGGGGGATTCCACCCTTTTTGTGTGGCCCTTCACTGATATGCAGCCACGGCCATTCATGTTAATTTGCTAGTTGAACCTAGTTCCTTGAGTTTTTGATATGCAAATCACAATGGCAGTATTTGATTGTTCTTTTTGTTGGAAGGTGTGAGTGGGCTCTCTCTCTCTTTCTCTCTCTCTCTCTCTCTCTCTCACACACTCACTCTTTGATTCTGGCACACACACCCCAAAAAAACTCTTTCTGAGAGAATGGGAATGTTACTCTTTTACTGTCGCTTTGTGTCTGGATAAACTCCAGTCCAATGCAATTTTAAAGAGATAGTAATTTTTAAGTAATTAGTGGTTATTATTAAATATGGCTCTTTTATTGCTACTTTTAACTTTTTAATGGATCCTATGTAAGTAAAGTTTGTTCGGAGGCCTATTCATTGACAATAATGGTATTACAGTTACCCTTAGCAAAATCCAAACGAACCGGAAAAAATGTTTTTGTTACTCCAGACCTGGAGTAACTGGTCAATAGAAAAATTCCATTGACCAGATTTTTTCTTCCTGATTATTATTATTTTAGACGTGAGGTGGCGCGACGTGAGGTGGCGCCCCCCTGCGGTGCAGGGGGGCCACCAGCAGGGGGGGCCCCGCCTGCGCTGATACAAATATTTTTACAGAAAAAAAAAAGAAAAAAGTAGATTTATATTGGTCAAATAGAACCGAATTAGACCCGAATTAGACCCGAATTAGACCGAATTAGACCCGAATTAGACCCGAAATGTTCAGGTTGTGCACGCACAGGTTGTGCACAGGTTGTGCACAGGTTGTGCGCGCGCGTGCATGTACGTGAAACTCCCGTGGGGAGGCCCCGCGATTCTGCGTTACGCCACTGGTGGGGGGCTCCGAGTGTCTAAGAAAGGTAGGCTTTCAACATCTTAAACCCGTCTTTGTTTTGGTGATAGCGAAAGTGTTTTTTTATTTTTACTACAGACGAGAGGCTGCGCTACCGCGGGTGAGCGGGTAACGGCTGGAAAGTAGGCCTACCATACCAGGCTAGCTTTTGTGAGCCCCCCAGACAGTAAGTTGCTTGATTCAGTAATTAGATATTTGATATTCATTTTATGCACGCCCCCACCCATTATAACTTCAAACTACATTTTTAACATGTTAGATTCATCCAAAACACCTGTCATTGGTTCTGGTGACTCATCCTGCCCTCCTAATACATGAGGGGTCGTGTTTTTTCGATTACTTTTTTTAAATTTTATTTAATTGTTTTCATTTTCCCCAAAAATATTAAAAATAAATGAAAAAATAAGTATTAGAAGGACAATATCAGTCACCAGAACTAAGGACGGGTGTTTCCAATGAATGTTAAAATGGAGTTAAAAGTTACAATCAGGGGTTATCACCATGGCAGCTTGTGATGGATATTTTCATTAATATTTCATTTTTGCCACGGACATGCAAAATATTAATCATCTTACCAAAAACACAGTGGCCTAGCCCTAAATGTATACTAATGGACTCCTTAATGTATCATAGGGTCTATTCCAATGTGCTGCACGTTTTAAAACAATAGTATGTCTGCATTAACTACTGAGCCACTTAACAACCAAAAAAATAATAATGATAATTGATAGTCTAATCAGTACAGACAGTGCTTCCATCGCAAAAGGGCCACTTAGCTGCAAAGGTGAGTGGGTGCATTATACATCATATGGCTATTAAAGAGATTGCTGGCTTTTCAAAGGACAGTGTTACTTGAGGACAGAAGGAGATCAGGTTCTACTTTTGGCAAGGTAGCTTCAATAGTTGTGGTTTCCATTAAGGTGATCAGGCATTCTCTGTTGGTCAAAGGCATGCACATGTAACAATGGAAAAAAGACACACCCTACAAGCACTACACTGGAACAAGGAAACTTGAGAAACAAAAAGGATATGTAGCCTACATGAGTGATTAATGAAGGGCATGCCAGGATTTTAATTGAATGAAGTGTCACAATAATTTAATGTGAAGGCACCATAACTTTGATCAGACCTGAGCTAACTTTTAGGTTGGAGGAGGTCCTAGGCTGTGGATGGAGGGTTTCCATGGATTATGATTGTGGAGTGTTATTATAGTTGTCAATTATTGAAATCCCAAACATGGAATATACTTGGACCATGCCACATTTAATGCATGTCTCAGGACTGCCCCCTGCCAGTATACAGTGGATAACTTCCCAGTCTCCAGGTTTTCGAAAGTATAGCTACCACTTTAACCCTGACGTCCCAATTTTGGGCATGTCATTATAGGCTAAAAAGATGAGAAAATTACTGATCTACAAGCTCACAACATGCTGTGATGTGTTGTGATTGATTGATTTGGATAATAATAATCCAGCTTGTAGACCGGCTTTCCCCCCAAAATAATATTTTATTTATTTATTTGATAAGTGGCTTGTCTTAAAATGTGTAGCGCTATGGAATAGAGTAGACAATATGGCACATCAGGAGTCCATTATTATATATTTAGGGCTAGGCCTATGTGATTCTGGTAATATTACCTTTTTTTAAAGCACATTTTGCTATTTTCACAGAATTGAGGCAGCTATTAGCAATAATTTCCTTTAGCTGTCTTGTTGTCTTCACCTGATGCAATTGTGTACAGGTACCATGTGCAAAAAAAAACATGACCTTGTAGAGCGGCTATTTTCACTTTCTGTTTGGCAGTGAAACAAGGAAGTTTTACGTTTTGCCACGGTCACGCCGTTTTATGAAAACTCACGCTTTTGATCAATTTTCATCGTTAAGGTCTCTTGTGTACACCAAACTAGTTTGAGGTGATTCTGACCATCCTCCTAGTAGGAGTTCGTTAAAGTACGACCCGTGAAAATGGCTAAAATAACGCTAAAACGCCAAAATAAATTTAAAATGGCTGACTTCCTGCTAGGTTTAGGTCATGGCTCCAAAATACTTTTTTGTAAGTCTGGACATGATACAGGTGTGTACCAATTTTCATACATGTAGGTGAAACCATATTGTGGGGGTTCAACGTTGAAAGTTTGTAAGTGGCGCTTACAAGTATCTCCCCCTTTCAATGAAAGATTTAATGTCTCCTTTGCTTGTCAGCTGTACCTCATCCAGAGAAGACCATGGCTTCCACTCACGTAGATACTCTACAGGTAGGTTTACTGGCAAATAGCAACTCAAAAGAAGGTGTCATTGATACAATTGTTGCATATTGAAAAAAACTAAAAAAACCTGCTACTCATTTCTATAGGGCTCATCTGTGAACATATTGGTCGCCAACAAGGTGAAACTTGTCGAGTGGCTCAGCTCAGATCTCCACATTCTACAGCATGCACAATCTGATGGAATTATTGATGTAAGACTTTATAAACAACTGAAGAATACAGCACAGCCAGAAGATACTTGTATTCAACTTTTTGATGCAATTATTAATAGAGGAGAGGGAATTTCATCTCAGTTCCTTAAACTTCTAAAAAAAACAGAGATTCTCAACACGTATCCACAACTCAAGGAATGGAATTCTTCTTTTGAGCTGCCAGGTAAAAAAAAAGAAAAGCTGATTCTTTGTGCCGGGTGGGTGTAATGTCTACTTTGTTTGACTGCATAATTCATTGAAAGTATGAAAAGCTTAGATTTTATGTCTCTCAGTTTTTTCTCAGAAATCGTTATCTTATTTGGTCAGCTGTTGCACCTTGCAACATTACACACAGACCTTAAGAAAATTAAAATGAGAACACTGCAATAAAGGCTTTCACCTCTCTCTTCCACAGGACCACCTGAACCAAAAATCACAAACAGCCCTTCTGTTCCAGGTACAGACCCACTCTCTTCACAAGATATCCATAATTCCATATACACATTTTTCTTTCAACTTACTATCTTGAGACATCTTATTTATTGCAGTATGTTATCCTTTGTTTTGTGTAAAGACAGATAACAAACTGTTTAAAAGATAGAAACTATGAAATATCGACCAATCAGAATAGGGGGTGGGGTTAAGTAGCTCCAATCAAGGACAAGGACTCTCAATTCGAATCAAGTGACGTGACTCACAAGTTTGTACAACAAACCGTTCAAAAGTTATAGCAAAAAAATAGGGACAATCAAATATCAACCAATCAGAAGAGGGGGCAGAGCTAAGTAACACCAATGAAGGACAAGGACTTTAAGCGAATCAAGTTACATGACTCACAAGTCTGTACAACAAACCGTTCAAAAGTTAAAGCAAAAAACAGGAACTGTCAAATATCGACTAATCAGAAGAGGGGGTGGAGCTAAGTAACACCAATGAAGGACAAGGATTTCAAGCGAATCAAGTGACTCACAAGTCTGTACGACAAACCGTTCAAAAAATATAGCAAAAAATAGGAACTGTCAAATATCAGAAGAGGAGGAGGCGGAGCTAAGTAAAACCAATGAAGAACAAGGACTGTGATCTGATTCCAATGACACCACCCACAAGTCTGCATGGCAATCAGCTGAAAAGTTAGGCTACATAGAGAAAATGAAACGCTTGACCTTGTAGATCGGCTATTTTCACTCATGTTTGGCGTTGAAGTTTGACGCAAAACTGTTTAAAGCCCAGCCAATAGGAACCCAGAGGGGGTGGGGCTTAAGCAACTACAGCCTGTCCCTATTGGTATTTTAATTGCGCTTAGGAAGTTTCGTAGGTTTTCGATGCTGGGAACTGGAGTTATAGCTGTTTAAGCCCAGCCAATAGGAATTGTAGATCGGCTATTTTCACTTCCAGTTTAGCGTTGAAGTTTGACGCTTCACCACGGTCACGCCTTTTTACAAAAATTCAAGCTTTTGATAACTTTTCATCGTTAAAGTCTTTTGAGTACGCTGAGCGAATTTGAGGCGGATTCGACAATCCGCATAGGAGGAGTTAGTTAAAGTACAACCTGTGAAAATGGTGTGAAATGCACAAAAACACCACTATAAATTCAAAATGGCCGGGACATGTCGGGACATGATACAGGCGTGTACCAATTTGCATGCAGGTGAAACCGTACTGTGGGGCTTGAAGCACAAACCTTTTAGGGGTCGCTATTGAGCCATTAGGCCACACTCCTTTTTTAGACGATTAAAATAAGTAATTTTTCGCCACTGGTGATGTGTTTGCAAAGTTGCGTAACTTTTGGAGTACGTATTTGTGTGTGTGTGTGTGTGTGTGTGTGTGTGTGTGTGTGTGTGTGTGTGTGTGTGTGTGTGTGTGTGTGTGTGTGTGTGTGTGTAAATTGTGAAATTGATACAACATAAATAAAATGGTTTTGGTTTATAACGAAAAAACATCACATGGATGCACCTGGGACGTATCATCAGTGTTGTAGCCTGGGGTCATAGGATGTTTCGGGTCTCGCAACATACACCCTCGCCCAGGTGACCCAGCCAGGGTTGATCAAGCCCCGACTTACGTCCCAGGTAGCTACCCACGGTCAGTCCTAAATAGGGAAAGACAGGGCCAGTCAATACGCTTGTCCGAAACTACTACGCCAGGAATGGGGGAGAGGAGAGGCTCTGGCACGTGGAGGGACTAGGCTCTGTGGATGGCCTCCTGGCCGGGCTCCTCCTCCGTCTCACCAGGTCCAGGACCTGAGCGTTGCACCAGACTCCCCCGCTCCAAACATTTCATTCTGGTGTGATGGTGTCTTGGCCCGTGGTGGTACTGCAGGCTCCCTTTGTTTTGAATTGTATTGTGTCATATTGTTGCAGAGGGCCAGAGTAAGATACCTGTGAAACGGCGCCATAGCCAAGAATTACTACCCCCTGACAGTGAGTAAAACTGAACTGAATCAAAACTGTTTTGTTTCATTTGTAATGATGTGATATTTTGGAAAAGCCTACTGGAATATTTGAAGTGAGCCTATAATATTTGCATTGATGAAAAGTAACTAAGTACTGTACATCTACTCAAACTTGAGTAAAATTGGAGTGAGCATGACTTTTGCCTCTTTAAAGTTTGCGTTTTCAAAAAATTGCTATAGCGCCCCCGTTTGACCAATTGGAGTAAGATTGGTTACAGTGATATTTGGAATGACCCTCCACATTACTGCAAATTCACAAACTCACAAAGAAATGTGAGTCTGCATGTATGTGTTAGGGGCAGATGAATAATTGTCATAAAACTGCAATATTCATTGGCTCATTAAAGCTTCATTTTTTCACTTAGAAAAAATCCGCCCCCAACGTTTTGTCGGCATAGGTCCAAAGTTCATCTGTAAAATGTTTCGTGCAGATTACTCAAAAATCAGAATGTGAAAGTTGTTCATCATGAGTAGACGCATGTGTGTATCGAAGTTTCATGGCTGTAGGTCAAACAGGGCATGAGTTGTACCTGTTCAAAGTTGGCATTTTCAATTGAGTGCTATAGCGCCACCTTTTGACGAAAGATTGTGAGATTTATTTATTGATCGTTTGTCATGACCATCTATCATATGGCCTTCGTAAAAAGCGTATGCACGGTTAAGCCAGAACTGCGAAAAGTGGCAGAAGAAGAAAAAATAAAGGCAACATTAGACGGAGCCTGCTGCCATGCTGGCAGCCTGGCCCCGTAACAATAAAGTAGCCTACTTTTGGACAGTGGTGGAATCAGTACTCAGATTTTTTACTTAAGTAAAAGTATCAATACTGCAGTGTAGAAATACTCTGTTACAAGTAAAAGTCCAGAATTAAAAATGTACTTGAGTAGAAGTACAAAAGCATTGGTATAAAAATGTACTTAAAGTACTAAAAGTAGAAAGTACTCATTATGCAGAATGTCACATTTCACACGTTTTCAAATGTATAAAATGTATAAAAATCTTTTGAAAATAGCAGATCTAAGCTCACAATGCGTTGCTTGGCGATGCATTGTGAGCTTGTAGATCGGCTATTTTCAAATGGCCGAAATGTATATAGGGCTGAGGTGGTTAATGGGTAATAATAGTCAAAATCTACAAAGTAACTAGTAACTAAAGTTTTCAAATAATTGTAGTGCAGTAAAAAGTACAATATTTGCCTCTGAAATGTAGTGGAGTAGAGGTAAAAGTACTGAAAATTGGAAGTACTCCAGTAAAGTAAAAAATACCTCAAAATTGTTCTTAAGTACAGTACTTGAATAAATGTACTTAGTTACTTTACACCACTGGATAAGGAAACAATTACTTTGTCTTTAAAATAACCTTAAAATATAAAATAAAAAGATTGAAGATTTACCATATAACAAACCACTTGTGGTTTATAAGAAGTTGCATTATTCAATGTCATCATCTCTTTCACTTCTTACAGGACCTAAGAGAACATCTGTGAAGTCAGACACTGAGGATGAGGAGCCAGAGGCTGCTCGTAAGTCATGTTTGTATAATAAGTGACTCAGAAACAGAATCTGAGGAAGGTAAGTCATACATGCAAATGACACACACACACACACACACACACACACACACACACACACACACCACACACACACACACACACACACACACACACACACACACACACACTAAAATGCACACACGCACGCCAGGGCAAAAAATAGTGAAATATGATCCCATTAATTATTTCAGTTCAATAATGCTTCAATAATGCTTCAATTCAATTTCAATAATGTTCAATAATGCTAATGTTCAATAATGCTCAGACACATAATGGAGAGAATTATGTGAACGAGTGAGTAACATTTGTTTTACATTCTCAGCTAAAAAACGGAAATATGATGTTTGTATAATAAGTGACTCAGAAACAGAATCTGAGGAAGGTAAGTCATACATGCAAATGACACACACACACACACACACACACACACACACACACACACACACACACACACACACACACACACACACACACACACACACACACACACACACACACACACACACAAACACACACACACACACACACACACTAAAATGCACACACGCACGCCAGGGAAAAAAATAGTAAAATATGATCCCATTCATTATTTTAATTAATGATAAAGTAGGGTACGTATCTAAACAAATGTGTTGCTGCTGTTATGAGTTGTCTTAAGACTTACAGAACTGTTAGTCAGAATTGAATAATGTGTTTAGAATTCACACAGCACTGTATTTCCAAAAAAAATCAAATCCTCCAAATAATGGAATGACTAATGACCCTTTCTGACTTCTCTTTAAGACCGTGAGGAGAAGAAACATCAAAGTGACAAGGTAGGAGTCAGAATGTTAAGCTTCATTTATCCTACTCCATGGCACAATGTGTCACTTTCCGCAAATAACTGCATTGTTAGCTTGAAAAGTTGATAAGTGACACGGTTGTTTAAATTCAACTTAAGATTGGCTGGCTGAATGAGTCTTATAAAAAACTATTGAATACTATATAAGACAATTTCAGTTGACGTGAAATGTTTGACTATAGTCAAATGATCTTTGCCAATGGAACAGACTGATGACTCCAATATGTTCTTTACATGAGAAAGCTGGCCCAAGTCGTGAACCCTGGGTAAGGATTTGATCTTCTCTAAGATTCCAATCTTCTTCAGATTTTTTTTAAACAGTCATGTATGAAATTATGTTGCTCATACCCCCCCCCCCCTTCTCTCTTTATGGCAAACAGAGGCAAACTCTCGAAGATCTCAATGCCATTGGTTATCGCAAGGATAAAGCCATAAAGGGAAAAGTGATCGAGAAATCTGGGCTCCGTCCTTATGAAACAAAGAAAAAGGAAAAACTTTTTTTGTTTTTTGTGGGCCTTGCTGATGACACAGGTGCTACCAGATTAACTGTGTATGGGAGGCCGCGTTTTTATGAAATTCAAGAGGGGCATTCCTACAAGTTCACAGATCTGCTTGTAGATGAGCAGGCCATAAGGGTTACGATTTGCACCGACATCTTAAAGCTGGGTCACAAGACTCCGCTCACAATTTCTGCTGACCTGGAAATGAAGGCCAAGATGTTAATTAATCCCCAGTGGCCAGTGTTCTCCATTGCAGAAGTTAAGAATTCGAAGGAAAAAACTGAAATGACCATCGAAGGAACCATAACAGATGTGAGTTGCCATCATTCTCAACCTTTAAGGAGACCCTTGATCACTTTTTGGCTTTTCTTTGAAAAGTATTCTCTGTACACAGTATGAAGTGAATCATTCTTAATGAGTTATATATCATTAATAAATTAATGATTGCACACAATTAAATGTGCAATGTAGGATTTTTTAGTTTTTTTAAAGGACAATTTCTTTCAAAGATAGTTATAACTTAATTTTGTAACAGGACCTCTCATGCTGCTCTCTGTTGTTCTCGTTATTCAGATGAAAAATACAGAAGACAAGAAGGTAAAAGGAGCGAGGACCAGAAAGAAGAAGCCGCATAAGCTGACCCTGCAGGATGACTCTGGATCTATTGCAGTGTGTTTCTGGGGTGATCAGGTTGGCCTGTACCGATCATTGTTGGTTGGAGACACCATCAGGGTGGCCAATGTCAGGTCCTCTGTGTTCATGGGAACAATGTCCCTCAATGCAACTACAATGACCAGGGTTTACCCGGTAAGTTAACTACAGTGAACATTTTGTTAAGTGTCGTGAACTTGTAGACAGGCTATTGTTGGCGAAGGGATTTGGTGAATAGGGAAATGGAGCGACTAAATATAGAACCCTGGGGGACCCCGGTCAACTAAGTATCGGGTTTAAGCTGTTAACATTTATAATATAAATGTGATCATTTGATCACACACACATTATTTCTGCGCAAGAACCTTAACCCATTGAAACCGGGAAAGAATCTGTGTCATTTTAGATTTTAGCGTTGGCTATTCAAAAACAGCAGATATACAAGCTCACAGCGTATCACTTTGTGCCGTGCTGTGAGCTTGTACATCTGCTATTTTTGAACATTTTTTTAAAATCTTGAAAGTGTTTGGAAAATTGTTGAATGATTTTTAGAATCATTAGAATCAGTATTTGTAGAATCGGCCTCAGGTCTAAATGAAGCCATGTCTTAACAAGCAGGTCAAAGCTGCCAGCGTCCAGACTGGACGAATGGAGATCATTGGAATCGTCAAGGCGAGCAAGATGGAGACGACACTGGAGGCAGAGCAAAAAATACAAAAGTTTGTTGTGGAATCCAAACTACTGGCAAAAGCGTGTGGGTTCAGACTGGAGGGAGACATCGAAGAAGATGAAATTGATGAAATGCCTTTTTTTTGCAAAGGTAACAATGCAAGGAAATAAAATTACAGCCATCACAAAAATGTAGGAAACAAACCTCCCAAACTGTATTTGTGATCTGTATTTCATTTATCCTGTAAAACATTCCGGGAACACCAGAATTTTCTTTTTATTTTCTTATCTGTTTACATTACACCTGGCTCTTCTATAACTACTGTTTGTAATGTTAGTAGTTGAGAAAAGTCTACAGTTCTGTGTATAAATAAATGTTTATGCAGTTTACCCACTTTATTATTCCACTTTATGTTACCAAAGGGAAGCAGAGAGCCTTCTAATTGGCCATTTGATTTAAGTTAAGATAGTTTGTGTGCTCATTGTGTTTCTGTGCTGTGTACTGGAGTTGTATGTTGTTATCAATCATTCCTCTGATAGGGTTAATAAAACTGACCAAAAGTTGGACCATGTGAATAATTGACTGTAAAATCCTATTCTAAACAGTGTTTGATGAAACAACCCATGTTGTGCATGTGTTATACTGTTTAAAGTCAAGGAAACATTTGATGATGTGTACATTAACTGGAGAGAAAACAAAAGTATATTGTAAATCGTGATGAACGTTTTATTGTGGATATTCCCTGCAATAAAGATGATCTCTAAATATGAGAATGTCTCTGACTTGGAGAGGAAATGTAAAAGTAATAGTGTGTTCATTTTCATTGTTTGTTTTATATTTGTCCAAGAAAAATAAGAAATTGTAGACATAAACATAAGGTGGGTTTGCTAATTTCTTAGTGCCATCGCTTCCATTCTCACTTGTTTAATCTGTATTCTGTGCAAGTTCTCTATCCTCAGTCTCCTGATTGGATAAAATAGGTATCCTGACCTGAAAATGCATTTTCTGTTTACTAAAGAGCAGGAGAGATGGGGAGACTCCTGTTAGTATATCAATGAGTATTATCCAAATATAGAGCTGTTTAACACTTATTTTAACAGAAGAAATATCAGTTATCTTACCTTTTAAAGAAACTATGTCTGCTAGCCTACAGCGCAGTGACACAATGTCACCATGGGGTGGGCTAGTTCTGGTCATGGCTCTGGTTCTGGTCAGAGCCAGTGGTGGATAGTAACTAAGTAAATGTACTCAAGTACTGTACTTAAGTACAATTTAAATGTACTTTTACTTTACTGGAGTATTTCCAATTTTCAATACTGTTACTTCTACTCCACTACATCTCAGGGACAGGGGTCATCAACATGATTTTGGTGACTCATAAAGTGTCGGAATGACATGCTCATTAATATATTGCAGGAGATTTTTGGTATTGTTGTACATGGTACTGTACATGATTGCATCAGGTGAGGACAAGACAGCTAGAAGTTAATGTTTGATAATAGCTACCTTAATTCTCTGAAAATAGCAAAATGTGTATTTAAAACTTTGTTGGAGAAACCTTTTATTTTTTGAAGACAATAGATTCATAAGTGGTGTAGCCCCGATCTCCAGGCTTTTATTGTTTAGTTTGGCTAAAAAATAAGTGTGGTCAGACAATTAAACGGTAGGAAGAGGGATCCATTTGCTACAAAGGCAAAGGAGGGCAGAACTGGACAAGTGAAGCTTGTTGAAAAAGATTTTCATCGTTGAGAGAAAGTGTTTCAAAGTGTCCAAAAATAACAATACATAACTATAATAACACACTCCACAATCATAATCAGTGGAAACTCTTGATCCACAGCCTGGTCCACAATCACCATCAGATCTCCAGCTTATACATTTGCTCACCTCTGATTAAAGTTAGGAGCCCTATAGCATGAAAGTAGTTGTGACTTGTGACACTGCATTCCTTTAAATCCTGTCATGCCCTTTATCATTATCTAATCACTCATAATGTACATACAGGTGTATGTTGTTTTTGACTCTGACTTATTTTTTGAAAAGAAAGGTCAGAGTCAAACACATCTTACAGTAGCCTACATCACATGCTTTACTTTCTCATCATGATAGAAAATGTCCCATCAAGATATCACCATAATGGAAAGAAACCACACCTATCGAAGCTACCATACCAATCCAAAAAATAGTTTTGGATTGGTAAAGTAGAACTGGTAGAACTTGATCTCCTCCTGACCTCAAGTAACACAGTCCTGTGAAAAGCCTATGACACGCACCCACTCACCTCTGCACCTAAATGACCCTTTGCTCATTCATGTGTGATGGAAGCACTGTACTGATGAGACCCAATTATTGAAATCCCAAATACTGAATAGACTTCCATCATGCCACATTTAATGCCTGTCTTAGCCTCCTGGCAGTCTTAAGGTTGTCTTCAGAATAGGTAACCTCTAACCCTGGCATCCCCATTTTGAGCACGGCCAAGTAAATAAATAAATAATTAGAAATCTTTCTGAAATGTTTCGAAAATACCACATCTACAATCTCTCAACATGTCATGAATGATGTAATGTATTGTGAGCTTTTAAAACAATGGCTTATATTTCTTTGTAAAATGTGTAGCACATTGGCATAGACAATATGGCATATTAGGAGTTCATTATGTAGTTCTGGTAATAACAAAAGAAACTAATACTGATCATTATTTGTATGTCTATAACTGATGGTCCATTGTGGAACCTTGGGCCGTCAACCTTTACTTTATAGAGTGCAGTCAGAAGACAGGCCTTGATAGCCACAGCGTTGATATACTGAATGTAATAGATAAGAACTTCAGAATTCTCCAGGCGCTCAACCGAACGCTTGTTTGCATGCAGACTTAGATGTGGAGCGAATTGCCTTCGTGATATATCAGGTCGTATTGTTTTAATATCATTAATTTGCTGTTCTTTTATTCACATAGTATAGAGGGAATCTCCCTTGTTTGTCAATAAAGATGCCTTGCGCATGTGAACGGTCATTTCTGTGTATGTCGTCTATAAACTGGACTTTAGGGTTTTATTGAACCAAGAGTGACAGGTCTGCCACGGCACATCAGCTGATGTGCCGTGGCAGACCTGTCACAATTCTGAAGTTCTTATCTATTACATTCAGTATATCAACGCTGTGGCTATCAAGGCCTGTCTTCTGACTGCACTCTATAAAGTAAAGGTTGACGGCCCAAGGTTCCACAATGGACCATCAACCCCTCCTTGGGTACGAATTCAGTACCCACAACAACACAAGATTAAAATCTAAACAGTACTTTATAGAAATTATCCATTAGCATAACATATTTCATGTTTAAAAAAATCAGGTCCCATTTTTCTCTTTTTGAGTCATGTGAGCCGAGGAAAACCCTTTTCTTTGAAGGGGAAACTCTGAACTAGGCTGGGGCAGTCCCAAACCTACCATCTGGACATGAGCTCTTATTGGGGACAATTACATCATTTGATTCCATATCGCATTGCTAAACTTAGGGTCCCTCAGTGGGGCATTCCCACTGAGTTTTCCTTTACAAGCAACTATTCTAACATGTGTAATATATATATATATTAAAAAAAAAGAAAAAATCATATATCTTGTTCTCTGTGTGCATTTTTGGTTTCTTCTCCAATTCCTCTGGTTGAGGTGGTCACTTTTCCGAGCCCGGAGGAGGAGGTTCCGACAGAGCCCAAGACTAGCCCCCCCCCCCCCAACCCATCCAGCGCCATTAACGAATGTACTTGGCACTGAATGAGCTAAGAGACGGAGGTCCCACTCCCGAGCCCCCGGGTCCGTACCCTCCTGGGGCCTGAGACCGGAGCCCCCCGTATTATACACAGGGGCCCCAACCCCCAAGCGCCAGTCAGATCCGTACCCTCCTTGAGGTCAAAGGTCGGGCGTAGATATCGTGCAGGGGTGTTCTTCGTCAAGTTCAGCATGGGGGCCCAGGTGGCAATATAATGTTTCTGTGGTGTGTATTGGGATAGCCCATATTTAATGTGCCTAAAGCTGCCAGGGAGATCGCTACGATCAGATTACGTCCCCCAACATTACTATCAAAATCAAAATCAAACTTATTATGTATTCTGGGGTCGTTCAGTGGCCTTGGGCAGCATAGATGTCGGGCCGTGTAAAAATCTCTCTGTTTGGTCTCTCAATACTACATCTGTCTCTAAAGAATATCACTTCGACATGAAAGTTTCTACAAGTATGAACTTTAGTATGGTCACTTAACATTATACTACTGTATATATATAATACTATACTATCTCAATATGAATATGCTATTATACTATACATATGCTATCATACTATTCCCTCCTTGACCTGCCACCCGGCAGGGCACACAGCATATGAATGTGCAGAGGCCACGGTGCCACCCTCCTTTACCTTGACTAAATGTAAAATGGTTCAAAGACTTATCTATAATTATTCAATCAAATTGATATTGGGTTGCACTTAAAGTTAATAAGTTAGTTAAATTTCATTCACCATTTTTGACATACACAACAACACATATCTTTGTGTGCAACATGTAATTGGAAACACAACAAAACAACTTTCCTGTGCTTTATGCACAGGTCAATTGACATTATTCTCGGGCTGTACAAAATTGTACAATTCTCTTCTGCAACCCATGACCTGTTTCAGAGAAATGGAAGGTTAACGACAGCAAAATTGTATACGTCTCTCCTGCAAGCAGTCGACCTGTTTTAGAGAAATGGAAGGTTAACGACAGCATAAACAACCTTAATCACACCTTGGTCAATCAGTGGTCACATGGTAATTGAAATAAACGTTAGGTCAATGATGAGCAAGATATTTGGATACATTTTACACTGCTCGGTTGCTGATGTAAAGTATGACCTCTTTTGAAGGTAGTGTAGTTTTCAGCCAGTCCACCGCAACTGGCAACAAGCTGCAAAGCAAATGTCAGCAATGTATGTAATCACTTGACCACTCTGCACCCAAAACCCGGCATGTTCTCATAATGTACACCAAACGCACTGACCATTAACATAAGAGGGAGATATTCTGAGCAGCACACACAAACACCTCACTTCGCTGTATGTGAATCAAATCAAGGCAGAGCACAGAAGGAGCCAACACGCACACAGCCCCGAAGTGTGCACCCTTCTGAGGCCATGGACCGTGCAGCTACCCCCGTGGTCATAAATGTTCTGCTAAGCGCGTCCAACGTGCTCGTGAGTCCCTCGACAACACAGCCTAACTTAAATGCAACAGAACTCCCTACATCAACTACCTTTCAATTCACGTAACTAATTTAGATAAGCATTTATGATATTTTGGTATCTTGTAAGCACTTAAGTCTTTCGAACCTCCCCACCGGGGCGCAGTCCCAGGCTAGACCCCTTTCCACTTGAGGTCTACACCCAGGTCACCCTGGATAGAGAGTTCATGTCTCCTGCTTCCCGGCGTCTTCTTTTCAAAGCCCACCGATCACAGGAGCATCACTCGCTTAGTAACTGTAGCACTCTGGCGGTCGCTTTCAGCTTGTGATGGCCTGACTGTACATTGAGCCGAACGCAGCGACCACACCCGCCTCCTGTCGGGGAGCACGCCATGGAATTAATGCTTTTTGCGATCCGACCGGCGGGTGACCCAGTCGATAGCGATCCCTTACCCGTAGGCGTGGTTGGCGCCCCAGGCAGGAAACCGACGGTCTTGTCCTGGCCCCGCTTGGCTACGGGAACCAGAATATTAACCGTTTTCACCCGCCTTGCCTGTAACCGGTGAGTCACGCACTCCCGTCCGGTTAGGTGTGGACTGTCATCCACGCACCATGTGCTGCCAACCCTAGGAGAGAGCGGCAGTCGGCACACCGACTAGACGGAAAACACAGCTAGGATGTTGATTCATCCTTGACAGAACACGGGGGCCCTTCAGTCTCTCCCCAGCACTATATATTGTCTTTAACGTGCTCTGGGAGCCTTGCGACCCCGCTGCCGCCTGTTTAGAGCAAGGGATTGGGGAGCCTATGTATGTCTATAACAAAACATAAATATCGATGAAAATGTCCATCACAAGCTGGCATGGTGATGACCCCTGCTCAGAGGCGAATATTGTACTTTTCCTCCACGACAATTATTTGAAAACTTTAGTTACTAGTTACTTTGTAGATTTTGATTATTATTACAAAACATACATTAACCACTTGACTTCAGCCCGATGCAACCCACTTCAGTGAAGCAACCATTAAGGGCTTGTATCGGCTATTTTCAAAAGACTTTTATACATTTTTTGAACTTGAACAATGATAATGAGTACTTTTACTTTTGGTAAGTATATTTAAGTAATACTTTTGTACTCTTAGGCCTACTCAAGTACATTTTTAATTCGAGACTTTTACCAAGTTGTAACAGAGTATTTCTACATTGTGGTATTGATACGTTTACTGTGAGTACTTTTCCCACCACTGTCTGCTAGCATACAGCGCAGTGAATGTCACTGTGAAGTGGGCTAGTTCTGGTCAGAGAAGAGATGGCTGTGGTCAGGTGACTTAAAGGGATAGTTCACCCCCAAAATGACTTTTTTTCCTATTGATTACACACCCAATGGAGACTTGAAAATCATGGATTTTATTTTGATTCCTAAACCAATAATTTGATGACCGGAGACATTAGCATCTTTCCGCCGGTCATCAAATTATTGGCTCGGGAATGCGACAAAAACAAAAAAATCTCCATGAATTCAAGGCTTCATGGGGTGTGTAATTGATTGAAAATAAGTAATATTTTGGGTGAACTATCCCTTTAATGATGAAAGGAAAACGAAACTACTATGATGAGTAGCCTATAAATAAAGGGGAGAAGTTGATGCTTTTAGTCACACTTGGCACGCATATCCAAAACGACATAAGTAGCCTACATCCAGTAAAAGTAAGTAGCCTAGTTCAGCTTTTAATCGGCCAATTTTGTATTTTATTTTGTTTTAAAAATCATTATGGCCTCCTTGATATCGAGAATGCAGAATGTGGTTTATAATTATAGGCCTACTGGCCTATATATTGACAATAACTGTATTAAAGTTACCCTGATTACAATTAAGTTGATGGTATGTGCGCTCCATGGGAAATTGAACTTGGACTCGAATAAACGGTGTAAAACACAACAATGGTGATATTGTGACACTTTATGCATTTTGTTTCGAAGCACCATGTTGAAAATTCGAACACATTCCTGACTAGCTCCGACGGAACCTCTCCCTCCGCTGTATAGCTCCGAGATGAGGTTCCTCGTTTCCCGGTGCCGTTTGAGCAGGACATTGTCGCACATTATCCACTTTTCATGTTTCTTACCCCTTTCTGCACATCGTATCCAAAAAGTTAAGGTTTTCTGAAACGCTCACAGATGTTTTATGTTCTAGCTGGAAATAAAATCTATCCAATCCAACGAGTTGAAAAAAGTATTTAACTCTCTCCTGTCCTCAGCCGGTTACATGTTTTTAAGACATTGCGCAAGAGTTGCGCCCCTAGAGATAACATTACTGATTCCCCTACTGGTCAAATGTTGAATTGCATCTTCTAATGCAAAATATTATGGAACCGGCTGAGGAGAGAGGCGAATTAAATACTTTTTCAACTCTTTGGATAGATTTTTATTGCCAGCTAGAACTTAAAACATCTGTAAGCGTTTCAGAAAACCTTTACTTTTTGGATACGATGTGCAGAAAGGGGTAAGAAACATGTAAAGTGGAAAATGTGCGACAATGTCCTGCTCAAACGGCACCGGGAAATATAGGACCTCATCTCGGAGCTACATAGCGGAGGGAGAGGTTCTAAATGGGGCTAATTCCTGACATAAACTCAAGGGGCCAGCCTCTGAGTTGTAAATTGTATACTAAGTATACAGCCTCAACTCAGAAGCTGTAGTAGCATGCTGCTCTGGAGTCTGGATGAATCTTTTCTTGGCTGGTGGCTTCTTAATGTTGTAGGTAGTAGTAGGCACAATAATGAAAGTTAAGCTGTCTCTGGGCAGCTTAACTTTCATTTAAGGTCTGTAGATATTCAATCTTTATTTCAGACTCAGGGTCCATACAACAGATGACAATCACACAGTAAAAACAATAAAATAATAAAAAGAAATAAAACACATTAAAAAAACAGTCCAACTACAGCTGTTCAAAGTCAGTAGAGGCTGTTACGCCAATGTCTCCATATCATGGAAGAGAACCGAGTAGAACTCTTGACAGGGTTAATTAAAATCTTAATAACATGATTTTCAGACTTTTCAAGACGACATATGAATTTCTACATTAAATTTCTTAACAGGGCTTGACAGGTAGGTACCCCCAGGTTTACAAAAAACTGGCTGGCACTGTGCCATCTTGGTACCCTCACTAGCAACCGTAGAGCATCATTATATGCAACTTTTAGTTTTTGCATGCTGCTAGCTTTGTAGTTACTCCATAAGTGAGCCGTATACAATGGTGTACAGAAGGCTTTAAAGAGTGATACCTTGACATGTACAGAGCATTTGTGAAATTTCCGCATTAGTATGTTTGCCTGGGCATACAATTTGCATCTTTGTCTATGGATGTCTTTGTCATCAGAGAGATCATCGGATATACAGTGTCCAAGGTACTTAATCTCACTGCACACAAGTAGTATGTTGCTACTGAGGATAAAATTAGGAAATACTGCCTTTTTATCATCTTTACTTCGTACAATCATGATGCTACTCTTCTTGGCATTATACTTAATATTAAAATCAATGCCATACTGGGAGCAAACCCTGAGAAGCTGTTGTAAGCCTGCACTGTACGGGGAAAAGATAATTAAATCATCCGCATACATAAGGTGGTTGACTACAGCATCACCTATGACACATCCAGTTTTACACTGGTTCAGTTTCCTAGACAGACCATCCATGTATAAATTAAATAATAGAGGAGATAAAATCCCCCCTTGCTTAACACCATTACCAACATAGAAATGTTCGGACACAGTACCTCCCCACTTCACCTGCATAGTCTGATGTGCATACCAAAAGGCTAGTATCCTTATAATGTACTTGGGTACCCCTCTTTGGCACATTTTGTCAAATAATTTGAAATGATTCAACCGGTCAAATGCTCTAGAAGCATCAATAAAACACAGAAACATGGTGGAATTCTGGCTTCTATATTTTTGCTATAATGTCCTTTAAAGCAAAAATACACATATCAGTGCCGTGTTTCCTTTTAAAACCAAACTGGTTGTCAGCTGTGGTAATATACCTATCCAGTCTGTCCAACAGGATTTTCTCCAATACTTTGGAGAGAATACTAGCTAAAGCAATGGGTCTGTAATTATCAATGCTATTTATTTTCCCAGCTTTGTCCTTAATAACTGGCACAAGTAGTACAGATAACATGGAATCTGGTAAGATACCATGGTTAAGGAAACCAGTAATACATAGAGCAAGCATAGGAGCAAGCTTCAGACTGGCATATTTTAAGTGTTCAGCTGAGATGTGATCCGGGCCACAAGCCTTGTTATTTTCTAGCTTCATTATAGTGTTGTAGACTTCCTCAGCTCTAACTGTCACATTTTCAGTGGAGTCAACCTTTTCCACCAGAAAAGAGTCACTCTTAACACAGTTGAACAACTCATAATAGTGTTGCCGCCACAGTTCTGCAATGTTGCCAGACCCACACACACCTTCAATGAGTCTATGGGCGTAACTTTGTCCATCCTTTTTACTGTCTATGCTTTGTTAGGCAACGTTTCGACCGTAACCGGTCTTCATCAGGTCTTGATACATTACAAGGCAAGGTGTGTTTAAAAACAGGAAGGAGAGGCACAATACAATCAACGGCAGCTGTGGTATTAACCTACAAACACACCCACCAAATCTACAAGCTCAGGCTGAATACAGTGATGCCATATAGAGAGCTTGTAGATCTAGGGAAGAGCAATACGGGGGCGGTAACGCCATTACAAAAAAAGGAAAAACATATTTCCAAATAAGGGCATTCAGGGTGGACAGGTTAAAAGGGCCAACGACCGACCGACCGACAAGACAGACAGACAGCACAGGTTGATATAGTCTGTGGACTGGAGCTCACACACACACACACACACACACACACACACACACACACACACACACACACACACACACACACACACACACACACACACACACACACACACACACACACACACACACACACACACAGTGCACATTGTTGTTGTATTAGGAGTTTTAAAATGACAGTTCAACCGAGAGACTGAACAAGCTGCTTACATTCCTCAGCTTTCAACTCACTCACCTCACTTGGCACTGCTCCAATCAGATCGCTCTAGCTCTGTGTTTCCCATTATATTTGGTCGGGAACCATTTTTGGGACAAAGAACGAGTTTTATGGTTTGTGAGTAGCCTAAATTATTATTTCAAAATTATTATTTACAAAACAATTTCAGAAATGTTAAAAACGTCCATAAATTGAAATAAATCTTTAAAGAAATATAGTGAAAAGCTCACAAATAGAGCTTAAGTTGTTAATTGTCTCCGCCAGGCCGAAAGGCGCGGCGAGAGAGTATGTTTTACCCCCTGTCCGTCCGTCCGTCCGTCCGTCCGTGTGTGCGTCTGTCCGTCCGTCTGTGACCAGCTAATCTCCCGCACCGTTGCCTTGATCGCAGTGAAACTGCACACACACTCCTTGGATGTCAATTCAGAACCACTGCCCAAATTTTTCACATGGGCCTTATAGCATGGGCCTAATATACAATTTTTTTGACAGTACTGCTACATATGTTGTCCAAACATCACACAAATCGGTACAAAGTATCTCTATAGTCATTAAACGAAACAGGTCTTTCAGATTTTTCATATTCCATCCTGAGATTGGCTAAGAATGGCTTCCAAAGTTTGCAGGAGTGCTCCGTTTTGAACAAAATGCCTGAAATCATGAACACAGCATGCAATTTCCGTGTAATTTTGCATGTACATTCCCACTAGGTCGAGGAAGAAATGCCACTTGAAAATGTTCAAATCAGCCTCATGGTGGCGCTATAACAGGCCGATTCGTGTTTTCACCTATAACTGCACCGAACTGTGTAAAACTTTGTATGCACACCCCCTAGAGGCCAAGGAAAAACTTTGCCCTGCATTTATAGCGCCACCAGGAGGCCGACTTATGTAAAACAACTTTATGATATTAAGCCTTCAGATTTTATCAAAATTTCACGCAAATCGGTACACATCTCTATAGTCATGTGATCAAGACGGATCTATTTGATTTTTCATATTCCATCCTGATTGGCTAAGATTGACATAAAAAATGTGCAGGAGTGGCCCGTCTTGAACAAAATGCCGCAAATCATAAACACAGCGTCCGATTGCGGCGAAACTTTGCATGCACATTCGCACTACGTTGAGGAACAAATGCCACCCTTTTAACATTGCCCTATTATAGCGCCACCAGGAGGCCAATTTTTGCAACACTTTTCTTTTTTATATACTACACATTGTGTCCAAACATCATGCAAATCGGTACACATTATCTCTATAGTCAAGTGATCAAGATGGTTCTGTCCGATTTTTCATATTCTATGCTGATTGGCGAATTCTGAACATTGTTGGCCCACAATAACCTACCTGACCTGGCGGAGACGGTCTCCGCCAGGTCAGGTAGCACGAGCTACGAGCTGAAATTCGTTTGGGAAACCCAGCCATGGCCGCGTTTCCCCTCCTCCTCCTCCTCCTCCTTCCTTGTCACTTGTGCTATCTGTTCAGGTCACCTGCCACCTCCCTGCCACCACCCAGCAGCAGGGCTCCAGAGCCCCCTGCCTTCCATCAGGTAGGGTTTGATCAGAAGGATCTGATCAGATTCTCCTGCAATGGGGCCTGCGCCAAAGTGATAACATTTTGTGCCAATGTTTAACTTGTCGAGACTCTGCATTGAATATCACTATTCAATATATGTAGCCATTTATTTATGTAATAAACATCATTGCATTCATTACGTGTGGTACAAGTCTATTATGTTGAACGGCATTTTCTTTTGTATTTTGAAGTATACACTTTTTTTGTTGATTAGTTAGTTAGTTTCATTTATTGTCCACATGTGGAAATGTGTCTTCGGTCTCAACAACAGTAAAAAACAAACAGTTACAACAACAGCAACAACACACAATTGTTTTCTCATGGCAAAAGAAAAGTTATGGTTTCAATTCTTATTCCATTTGTATTTTTTTGCTGTATTAGTCTTTTTATTTGTATTATTTTGTTTATGTTGCTGTCATGAATGACTTAGCCCACATAGATGGTGAGTCCATTCTAGCATATAAGTTACAAAGGTGGGTGAGTGCTTATTTACATTATATTGCAAGTTGCTGGCTTTGCAGAGGACAATGACACTTGAACTATGTCAACAATTTCTGGGTTTGGCAAGGTAGTTTCAATAGTTTTCCATTAAGATGACAGGTATTCAATGTGGATGAAAAAGCCTGGGGACATTACTGTGAATCCATGCATGCAGTAGGTGTGTTGTGTTGTATGGTACTAGAAGTTCGGCCCTACGCGGGCCGAACGTCTAGTATCCCCCCCCCTACCCCCCCCCCTAACCCCCCCCCCCAAAAGAAAATATCGTTTGGGGGTACAAAATCATGGGATAAAAAAAAAAACCCTTAGGGGTCCCTGGAGACCCTGGGGTCTCCAGGCCGTGACCTACAGACACGGCGAAGGAAAACTGTAAAGCCACAGCCACGCTGCAAGATGTTGCACATGAACTCTGCAGCCGCACTGAGGCGCTCCAACACAAACACTGACATTAAGCTTCACACAACAAACATCAGCAGCACACACAACATTCACCACAATGACAAACAAATTACGTCCGTGCAAAAATAAGCGAGGGCTCGCTTATTTTGGGGTTAAAAAATAGTGGGTTAAACATTTCCCCAAAAAAAGTTTTTAGCGAAAATTCTCTCTCGCTGTGTTTGGCTCACTATTCTCTCTCTCCCACCCTCCCTCTCTCTCCCCCTCTCTCCCTGTGTGCGCGCATGGCTGTCCCCCCGCCCCACCCCCACCACACACACACACACGCACACGCACACGCACACACACACACACGCACGCACACACACACACACACACACACACACACACACACAGAGACGTGCGTGGTGTCACTCTCTCCCCGTCTCTGGCTGCGTCTCTCCCCCTGTGTGTGTGTTTGTGCGCGTTTTCGCGACTAATGTGACGCAACGGGACTTTTGAGATGGCCATGCCCAAAATAGGTTGCCTTATTCGGATACATGCGTGTGACTGGCCGCCCCTGCCGGTTCTCTGAATTTCTATTTTTAAATAGGCTCTGTCATGATTAATTGACCACACATATGAAGTGAAACAACTAAATTCTATCCAAACGATATGTTATAAGTAAATTCCGTGCCTCAAAGAAGAAGTTTGAGAGCTTTTTGAAGTTGAAAAGTGCGGAGAAAACTGGCCACAGAAACTGCCCAGGGAAACAATGGCTGCCGTTCGTATTTGGTCGGCTGCACTGAGGCTGCACTCGGCTGCATTCGGGCTCACTCGAACTCGCCACCTGATTGACCAACTTTTGCTGTCAATCACAGAACGATGAGCGACGACGCTGATAGGCTCGGAGAGTGAGGTTGGGTTGCCATGTCCAGGTGTTGTAAGCGTGAAGTGGGTAAATTGGTTAGAGAAAGTGCGTCGACGCATGCGCAGTGCGCAGCTTTGTGTTTTTTCATGAAGCCGGTAGCTCGCGCACGATCTGGCAACAGCGGTGAAAGACGTGACCAAACGGTGAAAGATGTGACCAAACCAGTCAAACCAGTGACACATCTCGCGCATGCGCCTCATCTCGAATTGTAGTATAGATGCCAGTGGAACGACGTGGTCAAAACAGATAGGCACACAATGAGAGATTAGATAATGACGTGCATGGTATGATTTAAAGGAATGCAGTGTCACAATGATACTGTGCCCTGACTGTCATCAGGTTTCAGATCACTCGTCAACACTCACTGCCTGAAGAAAACATGTCAGACATGAAACAGAGCAACAAGACAAACAAAAGAACCAAGAGGACAACATGCTTTAAACTGTCACAGTCATTGCAGTCTACGTTCTGACCATCTGCATCGTTTAGAGGCTCCTTGATAGAAAATAACACAGAAAATAGCCGATCTGCAAGCACATTATGCTTGTATTTCAACCATTTGTACTGTGCAGTACTGGCATACAATGTGTATGAATTAAGCATTTAGGTCTAGACTATTTGTTGTGGTTCAATGTGGTTAATATGCTGTTGGCATTAATAGTGTGTAGCCTATGTGTAATGTAAATTCTGTAATACAGGTGAAAGTACATTATTGTGTTGTGTTGACTGCAAGTCAGTTTACCTGCCCTGCTGGGGAGGGGAGGCTTTTTCATGTCTGTGTCTCATAATCAGAATAGAGGAGGAGCGACTAAAACCTGGATGAACAAGACTCCCTGTGTGATAGAAATACACGTACGTTGTGTGGCACAGTCACCCATTTTGATACAACTGAGCACAACACAGAGAAATCACTCGTCGGTACTCCATTTCGTTTTGCGACGACAAAGCCGGAGGACCAATTCATACACGTTAAAGTATAGGTAAGTGGTTTATCATAATGTTCTAGAACAGTGGTTTTCTAAGTGGGGACCCCAGGGGTCCATAAGGGGGTTCCAGAGGGTCCCGGCAAAATTAGGAACAGTTTAACCACCCTATTTTGTAGTTTGGTTATTTGAAAATAGCCGATCTACAAGGTCACAACCTGTGAGCTTGTAGATCGGCTATTTTTGAAACATGAGTAAAAAGTTAATGCTGTGGTTACTTCTTGCAGAAATAGTAAGAACAAAATGACGTGAAGGAGGAAACAAATGAATACATTTTCTTGCCTAAGAACTTGTACCTCCAAGATTTTGTATAGTCGAAGGAGCACTTATTGCCCCTCCCCTACTCTTTCTCTCCTTCTAGGTCCTTCTCTACCCCCTCTCTCTCCCTCCGCCCCTCAGCATTTCCCTCCCTCTCTTCCTCTCCCCAGAATAATTAGACAGAGCAGAACACGAGGCCATTCTAAAAGAGTGCGAGTTAGCTAATGCTATAAGTGACGTGTTGAAAAAGTGGAGTTTTGTTCATCATTGATAAGAACAGCTGAATGGACCTCCAAGCTCACAATGAGGTTGGAGGTCAAAAGGGGGTGGAGCCTGGAGTCAGCAAAACCAGCTAACTCCAGAGGAGTTAGCTGGTTTAGCAGAAAGTTTGAGGATCCAATGGAGTTAGCTGGTTTAGCCAGAAACACTTTTTAATGCTTTTCATTGGTTCAATATTTTTGTTACCAACACACGTAAAGGGTGTTCAATGGCCCTGATTTATGGAAAAAAATGCAAAAGCGTCAAAATGGAGTTAGCTGGTTTCTGCCGGACAGCAACGATAGTGCTGCATTAATGTGGTTAATATGCATAATAATATGCATGTATGCATGTGATTTGTTTTTTGAATTTGCTGTGAATCCCAGAGTCATTTCTTGAGTGCTCACGGCAGTAATGTCCTTCCAATTTGACAAGAGCTGCATAGAACTCCATCTCATGATTATAGGGGGACGAGGTGTCCTGTTTTATGTGGGACTAGGGAGAGGGAGTGTAGGGTATTTTACAGATGAAACACCTCACTTTGTTCAGTCAGACCAACAACGCATGAAGTAAAGACAAGACGGACTCAAGAGCGTAGATAGAGCAGCTATGAAGCAGAGCTCATGCTAGGATTTGAAACTGCCTGGTCACAATGTGTCTACAGTACTGTTTCCTTGCCCTGTAATCTGTTTTCAACTGCTGTACTGTCTTTGGCGCCTGAATTTCCCCAGCGGGATCAATAAAGGTCTTTACTATCTTATCTTATCGCCCCGTTTGAAATTGTCTGTGTGTGTGTGTGTTTGTGTGAGAGACATGTGCCATAGACCATATTCACACGGCGGCCATGTTTCTATGAAGTCAATGAAAGTAGCCACCCCGGGTGGCGGCACTTTCAATGTTAAATTCCAATATGGCCGTGTGAATATGGTCTATGGAGGGCCCCGAAGGGAGGTTTCCTACTATTATGTGATTGATGTCCTGTCACTGTGTGTTTGTGAAGACATTGCTGTGGTGTAAGGTTTGTTGGCCTTCGGGGCCCCCCCCAAACAGCTGCCTCTGCTGCCGAATGGCAATGAACGCCTCTGCTTGTGTGTGTGTGTGTGTGTGTGTGTGTGTGTGTGTGTGTGTGTGTGTGTGTGTGTGTGTGTGTGTGTGTGTGTGTGTGTGTGTGCGTGCGTGCAAGTGTGATAGAGTTGTCTGCCACACTTCTGTTGCATGTGACAATGTCTTCATACTGGAGAGGAGAACTACAGTATGCTTATTCTGATTTTAATTCTCCTTATTTGCTGTTGCAAATAGACATGTAGCAAGATATTTTCCTACACCTTTGTGGCTTTGCTGGGTTCCTCTGACACTCAGGGGGTCAAGTAGATATCGTTGCTGTCGATAAGAAACCTCTTATCTCCAAATTTCAACGTTTTTCGGCGTTTAAAAAAAAATGAATGCCCTACTTGATCATACTACAGCACCACACAAAAGCATCAAAAGTAGCAGATCTACAAGCTCAAAATGCGTCGCTTAGTGTCGCATTTTGAGCTTGTAGATCTGCTACTTTTGCTACTTTTGAATTTGAATCCTGAAAAGTAAAAGTTTTTTATATATGAGGTTTCCACCCGACAGACACAAAATACAAACACATTGTAGAGAGGGCAAGCTGGGGCAAGGCAGAGCAGATAGAAATGCTGTCATGACAGAGGCTCTCTTTTGAGTGTGTGTGGCGATGACTGAATGAAGATCAAAATTATGCTTTGCGCGACAAGTGTGGAACGACACATCACTGGTTTGTCCACTATGGTGTTTAGATGTGGGTCAAATATGCCTTTTGTTTGAGTGTTATATTAAAGTGAGATCACATGACGTGTACAGTATTGTCAGTGTGTTTGACCATCATGTCTCTGAGGAGATAAACTAAGGGCGGATTCAGACTGGGTCCGATTGATTCGAACCGTACCCGAGTACGATTGGCCTCTCCCAGCTGGCCAGCATTCACATTGGCCAAAATTCTTCCGCACTTGAGTACACTTATTTCAACAGTAATGGTAAATATGTGCCTCATGGGGGCGCTGTTGACTACGGGGCTTTGGGAGATAGAGAATGTCATTCACAGAAGAAGAGTCACTTGTCAGAGTTTAAAGTGAATAATAAAGTTTGACTGTGTTCCTGACGTTGTCTTGAGTTATAATAATAACAGAACAACAATACACAACCAAAGCAGTGTGTGCATTGGTCTTTGAAACCTCAAAATGTAACGTCGTCTCTCGCGTCTCTGTTATTATCAATATGATAGTCACGTCACTGATGCATCCTTGGTATTTTAGCAGCGACGTCACGGACTAATCCTTGGTATATTTATCCTTATATACACGTTCGCTACACATGTGTTTTCTGTTTATTATTTTTCACGGCTCGCGCTACTCAAACACTAGCGGGATTATTATTTCTTGTCAACATTCAAGTAGAACTATGAGAAGGTATAACCCAGCTAAAATAATGCGTCATTATAAAAAATATATAAATGATATATGATTAGCAGTCCACTTCCTCCTGTCGGTACGGATGGATTCACATTGCAGCATACCGTACCCGAGGACGCATCAATCGCACCCGAGACATTCACATACATTCACACTATCACAACATCTGCCATGTGGTCCGGGGTGCGCACCCGGGACCATAGTCTGAATCCGCCCTAAGTGAACTTGTACGTTCTAAAGAAGACAAACTGATCACCAGTGTTAATATCACACAATACATCAACCAGTCATTGTTATACTTGAGGATGGTAGGTATATAGTGCGAGTTGGAAGAAGGACCAGTAGATAGGCCTTAACCTGATTGTCGATGTCCAAACCCATGTTGTACCCTGTCACCTGCCAACTATGAGCAATCAGGGAAGATCTCTAACATCAGGGCCATGTAAACACAGGTGGCATCAATCTCTCATTTAGAGATACAATTGTGCAATCATTTGAATAAACTAGCCTCTCAGGACAATAATAAAGTTTCACTCTGTATAGACAACAAGACCAGGAGACCTGGTTCTGCCAGACCCAGAATGAAGTTCTAGTCACACCTACAAATGATGTCATGAATAGTTCATGACGAAAGAGGGACAGACTTTTTTGGCTGGGGCCGGGGGACAAAGTGACATACCATGTATGGAGAAAACAGATACAAAGCCTCATGTAAGCCCGACCCCTTGGGTCTGGCAAAAACACACACTTATGACGTTATTACTGCAGATGGGGGGGAAATCCATTCCCTTCTTTGGAATTAAGAGTAAAACCAGGGTGTTATACAAAAGAAGGTTACGTCATCTATGTCATTTTTGGGCGGTGTAGCCGCCCCTATAAGTGGGGTTGGGACACCTCATTAGTACACATTTGCTGTACTGTGATTGGCTCATTAGTACACCCCTAGCTGTACTGTGATTGGCTGACTCTATTGGCTGACTCTATTCAGCACTGTGATTGGCTAGCGAGACACATGATGACATTAATAACCTATAAATAGAACTATGCACTTCAAAAAACATTTTTTTTAAAGTGAGCTTCCATCACTGTGATGACCACTGTGATGACCACACCGCCCACTTCACACTGGGTGTGATTTTTGGGCGGTGTAGCCGCCCCTATAAGTGGGGTTGGGACACCTCATTAGTACACATTTGCTGTACTGTGATTGGCTTATTAGTACACCCCTAGCTGTACTGTGATTGGCTGACTCTATTGGCTGACTCTATTCAGCACTGTGATTGGCTAGCGAGACACATGATGACATTAATAACCTATAAATAGGACTATGCACTTCAAAAAAACTTTTTTTTTAAAAAGTGAGCTTCCATCACTGTGATGACCACTGTGATGACCACACCGCCCACTTCACACTGGGTGTGATTTTTTTCTATATAGCAATGGCACATGCCCGGTGTTGAATGCTTCCCTTCCTTCATTTCCAAGTTCCTTGAGTAAAAAAAATCACCCACAAATACATCATAAAGGGGAAGAACATTCCTTCTTCTTAAAGTGTCTGGCAGGTCAGGGAGTTGTGAAAAATCTGATTTTTTTTAAAAAACATTTTAACAAACCAAATCTTGTATGGGTGCTGGTTTGAGAACCATTGCTCTAGCTGATGTGCATTATGGCAATTATGGCAAATATTATGGCAAATATTATGCAAAACTGAAACATAATATAGACCACATCCTGTTGCAGATGACAGTCACAGTATGCTTTAAACTCAACTTCCCCAATTCCGGGTCTTTCATTTCTTGTCTTTGTGATTTCCTGTAAAATAGAATTTGGTTCCATTATACAATTTTGTCTTTAATTGTAGTCTTATAACTATAAGGCTTAACTAACTGTAAGCCTGGGTTCTATTTCTTGCATCCAAAGTTTGCATTTATTTTTTCTTCTTTTGTGCCTTATAGACATGAACACAAACGCAGAAGAGAAGAAATGGACCGAAGCTCTCAGTTGCATATTTGATGAGTTGGACAAAAAACAGTTCGAGAAGATGCAGAAACTTTTGGATGACAATCATAACATTCCAAAATCCCCGAAGAAAAAGATGCCCCAAAAAATAATACAACACTTGGGAATGAAGAAGTCAATTCTCACCATGGAGAAAATTCTGGAAGAGATTCCAAGGAGAGACGCTGTGGTCCAAAATTTACTGCGCCCCTTTAAGGGTAAGGGTAATAATAATAAAACAATAAAGTAGCCTACTTTTGGAAACAATTACCATTATGTTTTAATAACCTTAAAATACAAAATAAAATAAAAAATCTCATCTCTTTCACCAGAGTCAGACACTGAGGGTGAGGAGCCAGAAGCTGCTTGTAAGTTAACTCTCTCTCTCTCTGACAGTTCAGTAATGCTCAGACACATAATGGAGAGAATTATGTGAACGAGTGAGTAACATTTGTTTTACTTTCTCAGCTAAAGAACAGAAATATGAAATTGATTCCAAAACAGAATCTGATGAAGGTAAGCCAGACATGAAAAGGACACACACACACGCACGCACGCACGCACGCACACACACACACACACACACACACACACACACACACACACACACACACACACACACACACACACACACACACACACACACACACACACACACACACACACACACACACACACACACACACACATTTAATTGTAGCACAACATAGCCATGTTTTGAAACAGGTAAACCAATGTGTTGCTGCTGTTATGAGTGTCTTAAGACTTACAGAACTGTTAGTCAGAATTGAATAATGTGTTTAGAATTCACACAGCACTGTATTTCCAAAACAAATCAAATCCTCCAAATAATGGAATGACTAATGACACTTTATGACTTCTTTTTAAGACCGTGAGGAGAAGAAACATCAAAGTGACAAGGTAGGAGTCAGAATGTTAAGCTTCATTTATACTCCATACCTTCCAGACCATAGACCCGCTAAATAACTGCATTGTTAGCTTGAAAAGTCGATAATTGACACTGTTGTTTAAATTCAACTTAAGGTTGGCTGGCTGAATGAGTCTTATAAACAACTATTGGATACTATATAAGACAATTTCAGTTGACGTGAAATGTTTGACTATAATCAAATGATCTTTGCCAATGGAACAGACTGATGAATCCATTATGTTCTTTACAGGAGAAAGCTGGCCCAAGTTGTGAAGCCTGGGTAAGGATTTGATCTTGTCTAAGATTCCAATCTTCTTCAGAACATTTTTGAATGAGTCATTAATATGTTTGAAATACCCCCCCCCCCCTTCTCTCTCTATGTTCAGAGGCAAACTGTCCAAGAGCTGAATGCCATAGGTTATCTCAAGGGTAAAGCCATAAAGGGAAAAGTGATCCAGAAATCTGGGCTCCGTCCTTATGAAACAAAGAAAAAGGAAAAGAAATTTTGTTTTTTTGTAGGCTTTGCTGATGACACAGGTGCTACCAAATTAACTGTGTATGGGAGGCCGTTTTTTGACTTAATTAAAGAGGGGCATTTCTACAAGTTGACAGATCTGCTTGTAGATGAGCAGGCCATAAGGGTTACGAGTAACAGCAACATCACAAAGCTGGGTCACAAGACTCCACTCACAATTTCTGCTGACCTGGAAATGGAGGCCAAGATGTTAATTAATCACCAGTGGCCAGTGTTCTCCATTGCAGAAGCTAAGAATTCACAGGAAAACACTGAAATGACCATCGAAGGAAACATAGCAGATGTGAGTTGAAATCAGTCTCAACCTTTCAGGAAACCCTTGATCACTTTTTGGCTTTTCTTTGAAAGGTATTCTCTGTACACATTATGAAGTGAATCATTCTTTATGAGTTATATATCATTACAAAATTAATGATTGCACACAATTAAATGAAAGTATAGTTTCTTTCAAAGATAGTTATAACTTAATTTTGCAACAGGACCTCTCATGCTGCTCTCTGTTGTTCTCGTTATTCAGATGAAAAATGCCGAAGACAAGAAGGCAAAAGGAGCGAGGACCGGGAAGAAGCCGCATAAACTGACCCTGCAGGATGATTCTGGATCTATAACAGTGTGTTTCTGGAATGATCAGGTTGGCCTGTACAGATCATTGTCGGTTGGAGACACCATCAGGGTGGCCAATGTCAGGTCCACTGAGTTCATGGGAACAATGTCCCTCAATTCAACTGGAATGACCCAGGTTTACCCGGTAAGTTAACTACAGTGAACATTGTGTTAAGTTGTAGATAGGCTATTTCTGGTGAAGGGATTTGGTGAATATGGGGGAAAACGGAGGGGACTAAATACAGAACCCTGGGGGACCCCGGTCAACTAAGTATCGTGTTTAAGCGGTTAAAATGTATAAAATAAATGTGATATTTTTTTTTAATCATAAACACATTATTTCTGCGCAAGAACTTTAACCCATTAAAACTGGGAAAGCATCTGCGTCATTTTAGATTATATAGCGTTGGCTATTCAAAAATAGCAGATATATAAGCTCACAGCGTGCCGGGCTGCGAGCATGTACATCTGCTATTTGTGTTTGGAAAATGTTGAATAATTTTGAATTACGAAAATGTTTGAGATCTACTGATTTTAGAAGGCATTTGTAGAATCAGCCTCAGGTCTAAATAAAGCCATGTCTTAACATGCAGGTCAAAGCTGCCAGTGTCCAGACTGGACGAATCAAGATCATTGGAGTCGTCCAGGCGAGCAAGATGGAGACGACACTGGAGGCAGAGCTCAACGAACAAACACCAACGTTTGTTGTGGAATCCAAACTGCTGGCAAAAGCGTGTGGGTTCAGACTGGAGGGAGACATCGAAGAAAAGCTCCTTGAACAAATGCCTTTTTTTGCAGAGGTGACAATGCAAGGAAATAAAATTACAGCCATCAAAAAAATTTAGGAAGCAAACCTCCCAAACTGTATTTGTGATCTGTATTTCATTTACCCTGTAAAACATTCCGGGAACACCGGAATATTATTTTTATTTTCTTATCTGTTTACATTGCACCTGACTCTACGAACTACTCTTTGTAATGTTGGTAGTTGAGAAAAGTCTACAGTTCTCATTTTCAGTCACACTGAACAAGAGTCTTTATTTTAAATTGAATGCAAAATGTAAATTCACTTATTGGATGTGCATAAATTAGGCTTTAGATACAAGCAAAAACATGTAAAGTAATGTTGTGCAGGCTTTTACATCATGTTGTATTCAACAATGAAATGTAGAATAAAATGTTTTCTACTTTGTTGTAAATTATGTTGTTTGTTTGTTAATTATTTGCAAACTAGGAGGTACATTTATCTTTCAGATCATTTTACTGTCAAGCTCTTTTTTCACTTTACTCTTTTCTTTTCCTTTTTTAAATTAATAAATATGGAGATCCAGGTTCAATGGTATTTAATAAAATCACTTGCTAACCTACATTTACACATGCTCTGTATTGCAGAAATGATCCAAATACACAGTATATATAATACAGATTAATTTGATATTCCATTCCAGTTAAAAGAATGCTATTGATACAATATTGTGAGCACAGGTAGTTTATTGTGTTGGTAGATAATGACATTTTGAACAGCCTGTCCTATCTTTATTTTCATGCCAATACCCACCAGTTGTTGCTAACTTTAGCTAGCATCAAAGTCAATTATATGTGTAATGTTTTATGAGGGCTCTCGATCCATTTGGCCAAACTGCTGCTAGTGCTATCCAACACATAATGCTTTAAACATGGCTGCTGTTATATCTTTGTCTCATAATGTTGATGTACAGTTCTATTGCTTCTTGAGCCCTAGAGAAAATAGTAGCTAAATAAATTACTAAATAATAGTAATGTTGAGCTACATCATATAAATGGGATAAAATAAAAATAAAATGTAATTATATTGTTTTTACTGCCAGGTCCGACTTAACAAACAAACGAGTACATGGTCACATAAGGCCCTTACAGCTGACCAATCAAATAAGTCAAAAGAAGAACATTTTAAACAGGGAGTGAAATATGTTACCCTGGTATTTTATTTAACGTGTGTAGAGGTTATGTTTATGAGGTTTATTTTATGGGTGGCCAAGTAGCAACCCAGTGGTGTGAAGAACTGTTACATGTCAACATGGTACATCTACCAGTTTAAATACATAAAATGAAAAAAAATTATGCATTTTACCCACTTTATTATTCCACTTTATGTTACCAAAGGGAAGCAGAGAGCCTTCTAATGGGCCAATTGATTTAAGTTAAGATAGTTTGTGTGCTCATTGTGTTTCTGTGCTGTGTACTGGAGTTGTATGTTGTTATCAATCATTCCTCTGATAGGGTTAATAAAACTGACCAAAAGTTGGACCATGTGAATAATTGACTGTAAAATCCTATTCTAAACAGTGTTTGATGAAACAACCCATGTTGTGCATGTGTTATACTGTTTAAAGGCAAGGAAACATTTGATGATGTGTACATTAACTGGAGAGAAAACAAAGGTATATTGTAAAACGTTCTATTGTGGATATTCCCTGCAATAAAGATGATCTCTAAATATGAGAATGTCTCTGACTTGGAGAGGAAATGTAAAAGTAACCGTGTCTCCATTTTCATTGCTTGTCTTATATTTGTCCAAGAAAAAAAAAAAAAGGTAGACATAAACATAATGGGTTTGCTCATTTCTTAGTGCCATCGCTTCCATTCTCACTTGTTTAATCTGTATTCTGTGCAAGTTCTCTCTCCTCAGTCTCTTGATTGGATAAAATAGGTATCCTGACCTGAAAATGCATTTTCTGTTTACTAAAGAGCAGGAGAGATGGGGAGACTCCTGTTAGTATATCAATGAGTATTATCCAAATATAGAGCTGTTTAACACTTACTTTAACAGAAGAAATATCAGTTATCCTGCCTTTAAAGAAACTATGTCTGCTAGCCTACAGCGCAGTGACACAATGTCACCGTGGGGTGGGCTAGTTCTGGTCATGGCTCTGGTTCTGGTCAGAGCCAGTGGTGGAAAAGTAACTAAGTAAATGTACTCAAGTACTGTACTTAAGTACAATTTAAAGGTACTTTTACTTTACTGGAGTATTTCCAATTTTCAATACTGTTACTTCTGCTCCACTACATCTCAGGGACAGGGGTCATCAACATGATTTTGGTGACTCATAAAGTGTCGGAATGACATGCTCATTAATATATTGCAGGAGATTTGTGGTGTACATGGTACTGTACATGATTGCATCAGGTGAGGACAAGACAGCTAGAAGTTAATGTTTGATAATAGCTACCTTAATTCTCTGAAAATAGCAAAATGTGTATTTAATCCTTTGTTGGAGAAACCTTTTTTGAAGACAATAGATTCATAAGTGGTGTAGCCCCAACTCCAGGCTTTTATTGTTTAGTTTTGATACAAAGGCAAAGGAGGGCAGAAATGGACGAGAAGTGAAGCTTGTTGAAAAATATTTTCATCGTTGAGAGAAAGTGTTTCAAAGTGTCCAAAAATAACAATACATAACTATAATAACACACTCCACAATCATAATCAGTGCAAACTCTTGATCCACAGCCTGGTCCACAATCACCATCAGATCTCCAGCTTATACATTTGCTCACCTCTGATTAAAGTTAGGAGCCCTAGCATGAAAGTAGTTGTGACTTGTGACACTGCATTCCTTTAAATCCTGATCCAATGACAATGAGTACTTTTACTTTTGGTACTTTAAGTATATTTTGATGCCAATACTTTTGTACTTTTAGGCCTACTCAAGTAAATTTTTTATTCGAGACTTTTACCAAGTTGTAACAGAGTATTTCTACATTGTGGTATTGATACTTTTACTGTGAGTACTTTTTCCACCACTGTGTGCTAGCCTACAGCGCAGTGAATGTCACTGTGAAGTGGGGCGGGCTAGTTCAAAGACTGGTGACGCGAGGTTAGTTCTGGTCTTACACAGTTCTGGTATTACACACCCAATGGAGACTTGAAATCATGGATTTTATTTAGATTTTGTCCCATTCCTAAACTAATAATTTGATGACCGGAGACATTAGCATCTTTCCGTCGGTCATCAAATTATTGGCTCAGGAATGCAACAAAAACAAAAAAATCTCCATGAATTCAAGGCTTCATGGGGTGTGTAATTGATTGAAAATAAGTAATATTTTGGGTGAACTATCCCTTTAATGATGAAAGGAAAACGAAACTGATGAGTATAACTGGGAGAACTTGATGCTTTTAGTCACACTTGGCACGCATATCCAAAACGACATAAGTAGTCCAGTAGTCCAGTAGTCCAGTAAAAGTAAGTCGTTTTGCTTTTAATCGGACAATTTTGTATTTTATTTTGTTGTAAAAATCATTATGGCCTCCTTGATATCGAGAATGCAGAATGTGGTTTATAATTATAGGCCTAGTAGGCCTATTATTCTGCACATCAATAGGCCTATATTGACAATAACTGTATTAAAGTTACCCTGATTACAATTAAGTTGATGATGGTATGTGCGCTCCATGGGAAATTGAACTTGGACTTGAATAAACGGTGTAAAACACAACAATGGTGATATTGTGACACTTTATGCATTTTGTTTCGAAGCACCATCTTGAAAATTCGAACACATTCCTGACATAAACTCAAGGGGCCAGCCTCTTTTACTGTCTATGCTTTAAACTCAAGCTGTAGTCTGCATTGAATTTTTTTCCCCAATTCCGGGTCTTTCATTTCTTGTCTTTGTGATTTCCTGTAAATAAAATTTGGTTCCATTATACAATGTTGTCTTGAATTGTAGTCTTATAACTATAAGGCTTAACTAACTGTAAGCCTGGGTTCTATTTCTTGCATCCAAAGTTTGCATTTATTTTTTCTTCTTTGGTGCCTTATAGACATGAGCACACAAGAAGAGAAGAAATGGATAAAAGCTCTCACTCGCATAATTAAGGCGTTGGACAAAGATCAGTTCGAGAAGATGCTGAAACTTTTGGATGACATTCCAAAATCCGTGAAGAAAAAGGCAGCACGAGACGAGATGCCCCAAATAATAATACAACACTTGGGAATGAAGAAGTCAATTCTCACCATGGAGAAAATTCTGGAAGAGATTCCAAGGAGAGACAATGAGGTCCAAAATTTACTGCGCCCCTTTGTGGACAAACTGAGCAAGTCCCCAAAAGAGAATAATAAGGGTAATAATAAAACAATAAAGTAGCCTACTTTTGGAAACAATTACCATTATGTTTTAATAACCTTAAAATACAAAATAAATGAAAAATATCTCATCTCTTTCACCAGAGTCAGACACTGAGGATGAGGAGCCAGAAGCTGCTCGTAAGTTAACTCTCTCTCTCTCTGACAGTTCAGTAATGCTCAGACACATAATGGAGAGAATTATGTGAACGAGTGAGTAACATTTGTTTTACATTCTCAGCTAAAGAACAGAAATATGAAAGTGAATCCAAAACAGAATCTGATGAAGGTAAGCGAGACATGCAAATGACACACACACACACACACACACACACACACACACACACACACACACACACACACACACACACACACACACACACACACACACACACACACACACACACACACACACACACACACACACACACACACAATAATGTGAGTTTAATAATTGTAGCACAAAATAGCCATGTTTTGAAACAGGTAAACCAATGTGTTGCTGCTGTTATGAGTGTCTTAAGACTTACAGAACTGTTAGTCAGAATTGAATAATGTGTTTAGAATTCACACAGCACTGTATTTCCAAAACAAATCAAATCCTCCAAATAATGGAATGACTAATGACACTTTATGACTTCTTTTTAAGACCGTGAGGAGAAGAAACATCAAAGTGACAAGGTAGGAGTCAGAATGTTAAGCTTCATTTATACTCCATACCTTCCAGACCATAGACCCGCTAAATAACTGCATTGTTAGCTTGAAACAATGCAGTTGTTTAAACAATGCAGTTGTTTAAACAACACTGTTGTTTAAATTCAACTTAAGGTTGGCTGGCTGAATGAGTCTTATAAACAACTATTGGATACTATATAAGACAATTTCAGTTGACGTGAAATGTTTGACTATAATCAAATGATCTTTGCCAATGGAACAGACTGATGAATCCATTATGTTCTTTACAGGAGAAAGCTGGCCCAAGTTGTGAACCCTGGGTAAGGATTTGATCTTGTCTAAGATTCCAATCTTCTTCAGAACATTTTTGAATGAGTCATTAATATGTTTGAAATACCCCCCCCCCCTTCTCTCTCTATGTTCAGAGGCAAACTGTCCAAGAGCTGAATGCCATGGGTTATCTCAAGGGTAAAGCCATTATGGGAAAAGTGATCCAGAAATCTGGGCTCCGTCCTTATGAAACAAAGAAAAAGGAAAAGAAATTTTGGTTTTTTGTGGGCTTTGCTGATGACACAGGTGCTACCAAATTAACTGTGTATGGGAGGCCGTTTTTTGACATAATTAAAGAGGGGCATTTCTACAAGTTGACAGATCTGCTTGTAGATGAGCAGGCCATAAGGGTTACGAGTTACAGCAAATTCACAAAGCTGGGTCACAAGACTCCACTCACAATTTCTGCTGACCTGGAAATGGAGGCCAAGATGTTAATTAATCACCAGTGGCCAGTGTTCTCCATTGCAGAAGCTAAGAATTCACAGGAAAACACTGAAATGACCATCGAAGGAAACATAACAGATGTGAGTTGAAATCAGTCTCAACCTTTCAGGAAACCCTTGATCACTTTTTGGCTTTTCTTTGAAAGGTATTCTCTGTACACATTATGAAGTGAATCATTCTTTATGAGTTATATATCATTACAAAATTAATGATTGCACACAATTAAATGAAAGTATAGTTTCTTTCAAAGATAGTTATAACTTAATTTTGCAACAGGACCTCTCATGCTGCTCTCTGTTGTTCTCGTTATTCAGATGAAAAATGCCGAAGACAAGAAGGCAAAAGGAGCGAGGACCGGGAAGAAGCCGCATAAACTGACCCTGCAGGATGATTCTGGATCTATAACAGTGTGTTTCTGGAATTATCAGGTTGGCCTGTACAGATCATTGTCGGTTGGAGACACCATCAGGGTGGCCAATGTCAGGTCCACTGAGTTCATGGGAACAATGTCCCTCAATTCAACTGGAATGACCCAGGTTTACCCGGTAAGTTAACTACAGTGAACATTGTGTTAAGTTGTAGATAGGCTATTTCTGGTGAAGGGATTTGGTGAATATGGGGGAAAACGGAGGGGACTAAATACAGAACCCTGGGGGACCCCGGTCAACTAAGTATCGTGTTTAAGCTGTTAAAATGTATAAAATAAATGTGATTTTTTTTTTAATCATAAACACATTATTTCTGCGCAAGAACCTTAACCCATTAAAACTGGGAAAGCATCTGCGTCATTTTAGATTATATAGCGTTGGCTATTCAAAAATAGCAGATATATAAGCTCACAGCGTGCCGGGCTGCGAGCATGTACATCTGCTATTTGTGTTTGGAAAATGTTGAATAATTTTGAATAACGAAAATGTTTGAGATCTACTGATTTTAGAAGGCATTTGTAGAATCAGCCTCAGGTCTAAATAAAGCCATGTCTTAACATGCAGGTCAAAGCTGCCAGTGTCCAGACTGGACGAATCAAGATCATTGGAATCGTCCAGGCGAGCAAGATGGAGACGACACTGGAGGCAGAGCTCAACCAACAAACACCAACGTTTGTTGTTGAATCCAAACTACTGGCAAAAGCGTGTGGGTTCAGACTGGAGGGAGACATCGAAGAAACGCTCCTTGATCAAATACCTTTTTCTGCAGAGGTAACAATGCAAGGAAATAAAATTACAGCCATCACAAAAATGTAGGAAACAAACCTCCCAAACTGTATTTGTGATCTGTATTTCATTTACCCTGTAAAACATTCCGGGAACACAGTAATATTTTTCATACATCTGTTTTCATTATACCTGGCTCTACTAACTACTGTTTGTAATGTTGGTAGTTGAGAAATTCTGCTGTCTACAGTTTTTTTTTTCATTTCACTCATTTTCATTCACACTGAACAAGAGTCTTTATTTTAAATTGAATGCAAAATGTAAATTCACTTATTGGATTGCTTCATGTGCTTCAGAAATGGAAGTTGCAGACATTTATTATATTCTGCAACATTGACAAAGGCTTTTTTGACTTAAAGTGATACTTTAAGTGATACCCGAAATTAGCTGTCTGAACACCACTGACCGGGCGGTAATGCTTAATTTATGTCGTACAACATAAATTAGGCTTCAGATGCAAGCAAAAACACGTAAAGTAATGTTTTACAGGCCTTTACATCATGTTGGATTCAACAATGAAATGTTTTCTACTTTGTTGTACATTATGTTATTGTTTGTTAATCATCTGCAAACTAGGAGTTATATTTATCTTTCACATCATTTTACTGTCATGCTCTTTTTTCACTTTACTCTTTTCTTTTCCTTTTTTAAATAAATAAATATGGAGGTCCATGTTCAATGGCATTTAATAAAATCACTTGTTAACCTACATTTACACATGCTCTTTATTGCCGAAATGTTCCAAATATACAGTATATATAATACAGATTAATTTGATACTCCATTCCAGTTAAAAGAATGCTATTGATACAATATTATGAGCACAGGTAGTTTATTGTGTTGGTAGATAATGACATTTTGAACAGCCTGTTCTGTCATCTTTATTTGCATGCCAATACCCACCACTTGGTGCTAACTTTAGCTATAGCATCAAAGTCAATTATATACTGTATGTGTAAATAAATGTACACGGTGCTTCTATGGTAAATGTTAGAAATGATTGTCAAAATAATTCAGGCAAGAATGATGTGTTACTTGAGATCAGGGTTGGGGTCAGTGTTTGATTGAATCAATTCAGGGTCTATGAATGCCTTATCTCTGTTGGCTAGGGCAGTGGTTCTCAAAGTGACCTCCAGGGGTCTTCCATTCTCACTTGTTTAATCTGTATTCTATGAAAGTTCTCTCTCCTGATTGGATGAAATAGATATCCCGACCTGTTTACTATAGAGCAGGAGAGATAGGGAGACTCCTGAACAAACACTCTAAATCCTATCAATGTGTATTATCAGAATATAGAGCTGTTTAACACTTATTTTAACCCAAAGAATATCACTTACCCTACCTTTAAACTATGTATGCTTGCCTACAGCGCAGCAGTGGTGTAAAGTAACTAAGTACATTTACTCAAGTACTGTAGCCCACAATTTTGATGCATTTTTACTTTCCACTACAATTATTTGAAAACTTTAGTTACTAGTTACTTTGTATATTTTGATTATTATTACAAAACATACATTACCCACTTCAGCCCTATGGCCATTTGAAAATAGGATCTACAAGTTTAGATCTGCTATTTTCAAAAGATGTTTATACACTTGTGAAATGGGACATTCTGATCATGAGTAGGCTACTTTCTACTTTTGGTACTTCAAGTACTTTTGTACTTAAATTTTGAATTCGATACTATTACTTTTTTACATTTAAAAAATGAGAGCAGGTACTTTTTCCACTATTGGCAGTGACACAGAATGTCACCGTGGGGCGGCTAGTTCTGGTCAGAGCAGACAGAGATGAGGCTCTGGCTGTGGTCAGGTGACTTATGATGAAAGGAAAATGAATCTTATATGACGACATGAGTATAGAGTGGAGAAGGCGGTGCTTTCAGTCACACTCGGCGCGCATATTCGAAACGGCATAGAAGTGTAGCCTACATCCAGTAGAAGTAAGTTGTTTTGCTGTTAATCGGCCAGAGTTTTTTTTTTTTTTTTTTTTGTAATAAATGAAGATTTATTAGAAAATCATTATGGCCTCTTAGATATCGAGATTGCAGAATGCCGTTATAATGTGGTTTATAAAGTATAATATTAATTACAGGCCTACTGGCCTAGTAGGCCTATATTATTCTGCACATCAATAGGCCCATTCATAGACAATAATGGTATTACTGTTAACCTGAGTAAAACCAAAACGAAATGCATGGTTTAGACTTAGAGAGGGTATATACAGGGGTGCCCACACGTTTTTGACTTGAGAACGACTTTTTAGACCAGCTGACAGGCCCCCCTTTATGTCAATCAATCAAGTCACCTTAATTCAATTGGCAGATGCCAAGAAGAGGAGGAGTGTTGTGATTTTTGTTTATTATTTTTATTTGTATTATAATCTTTTAAGGATATGACATGTGGTCTGACATCAATGAAGGTGATGATGTTTCTAGAAACATGTTTTAAAGGTAAGGTAAAAGGACAGGAGCCAATAAGGAAGAAAGGAAGGACGGATCATAAAGAGGGAAGCCCCCGTAAACGGGGGGAGAGAGAGATGACGTCTGTGGTAGTACAGTCCTGCAATTTTGACTTTCACTAGCCCAGCCTTTGTGATCTACTGGTAGATTGCGATCCACCTTTTGGGCATCCCTGGTATAGGCTATAATAGGCTACTATAAAATGAAGCGCTCCTAGCAGCTCCAATCGCACTGCTAGCAACCTCTCCCTCGTAGGGGAGTCTAGCCCCCAAAACGGGGCTAGTGCGCTCCATGCAGTTGAACTTGGACTTGAATAAACGATGTAAAAAAAAACAATGGTGTGTGACACAGTCACTTTATGGTTTTGTTTCGAAGCACCATGTTGAAAACACACTCCTGACATAAAATGAGGTCAGGGGGCCTATGGATAATTCCTTTTCTACGCCAAGTTCAAAAAACAAAAAAGCCATATCCGTTTTTCGTTCAAAAGCAAACAAACAAAAAAGGACTCTTTTTCCATGTTTACTCTACAAACCCAGAAACACTAAAACGACACCAAAGCGGTCCCTTTTTTCGTTTTGCCTCATTCCTTTTGTCATTCTTTGAGGTGCAACTGAAGAAGGAATAAGGTGTTGCTTTGCGCTTTTTTCATATTGAGAACTCGGATCCAAAACGGAAGTGGCGTCATTTCACCGTTCTGCCTTACAGAATTAATAAACGCTAAATCAAGTCAAAACTGCCCGCTTTTTCATTTTTGTCTTTTGCATTCTATCATTATGTATTTTGGGACTAAAGAAGTAAATTGGCGTCATAGTGTTTTCCTTTTCAGTTTCACAATACGAAAAACCCAAATGGATTATTTTATTTTGATTTATTACCTTCTCAGTAAAAAGAGAGGGGGGGGGGGGGGGGGGGGGGGGGGACAGCTTACGTGCATTTTCTTTCTTTATTATTATTTTTTCTCACTTTCCCCGATAATTGTATTAAATAGAGCATAAAGTTTCATAAGATTAACAGTAGGTGATTAGCGTAGTGGTTAAGCAGTCAGATTTCAGTGTGGGAGGCTATGGTTCGAATCTTTCCTGGAGTCAGGTCCTCTTTATGTCTTCGGGTGTGCTCTGACCAGGAAAATCTATTTTTCCTCCTTTTTTATTAGACATTCATGTGGTCTTTTTCTGCCTATATTGATAGGAACAGTAGACTGATAAGAAATGGGGAGGTGACACGCAGCAAAGCTCGTCGGGATCGGGAGTCGAACCCGCAGCACGCTGTCATTGCCAGGCTGGATTACCTGCCAACGGTCCGGGCCTATTTTCTCTTTTCTATAGAAATGCAGAGACACCGTTACCAAACACTAATGATAGCCTACTATGTGAATATAGTGCGATGTAACACTTAAATACAATTCATAAATATATTTTTTAAAGCAGCCTCATGTTTCATTTATTTCACCCCATTGTAATACAAAATAAATGACTGCCTAATGTTATACCTCTTGTAAACCAGTAGGTGTAGGACACCACCTCTAACCATCTCATCATTAAACTTTCTTAATATTTGTAATATTGTCACTTGTAATATTTGCCATCAGTAATGGTAGAAGTAAGATGGTGTAACTAAGTCTACACTGCAGAAAAATAACCAGGACCATTGTATAGAATTTAGCTATTGTCAGAATTAATGAGCAGACGGCAATGTCATAAAGAATGAATACAAGTGCAAAGGTCACTAAGATCACTATGCAAAAGGTCAAAATATCTTTGCTGAATGCTGTTGGCAGATTTGATCGTACCTCTTCTGAAACAAAGCCATTATTCACAGGACTACAATTAAGCAGAGATAAATAGCTGAAAGCAACTGAATTACTTCAAATCTGTAAAAAAAAAAAAAACAGCCAACAGCAAATATGGAAAATGCAGAATCTGTGCTGTTAATAGTGTGACCTGCAGATGGACATGGTAATCTTACAGATATACTCATCAAAGAAACAGGACAGTTAGTCTCTAGTACAAAACATTTAATACAAATATAAGTACAAAACTTTATATAAAACATTTGTACAAAAACATGCACTTCATACAACGAGCTGATTATAGTACTCAGTAACTCACTATAACAGGCAAGCTATAACTTCATTCAATGTGTCCACACATCCAGTGTGGACGATAGATAGCGCTCACTAACTAGACAGACAGACAGACAGACAGACAGACAGACAGACAGACAGACAGACAGACAGACAGACAGACAGACAGACAGACAGACAGACAGACAGACAGACAGACAGACAGACAGACAGACAGACAGACAGATAGCGCTCACTAACTAGAGAGACAGACAGACAGACAGACAGACAGACAGACAGACAGACAGACAGACAGACAGACAGACAGACAGACAGACAGACAGACAGACAGACAGACAGACAGATAGATATAGATAGATAATCACTTATGTTGCATGCAAGTAAATCCAACGTGCGTAAAGACGGTGCGTAGCCTATAAGTCCAGCCCCTGTGTGCAAAACTGTTCTTATATTTAAAATATACAGCTCAAGCAATTCATTATTAGTTATAAATTAAGAATGTATTATTAATGAGTTAAAAGGGGGGGGGGGTGATCCTCGATGATTTCTCGATGAGTCTTATAACAATTTTGCTTTCGAGGAAAAAAACAACAACAATTAAATAGGTGTGGATGGCTTCAGTCAATGAATCAACAGCGGTCGTTAGCTCCCCACTGGGAGATCAGACAAACTTGATGGCCCATTCCCGCACACATCAGAGGTGGTTAGGATCAAAGGCATTTGTAGACAGACGCACAAGGCATGAATGGATGCCGGTGATCGTAGGTTTGACAGTCGGGAGGTTTGTGGCGAGCTGTGTGCGGCCGGGGAACGAGCGGCCATTCAATTATTATTATTATTATTATTACCCTTATTATTATTATTATTATTATTATTATTGTCATAAAATAGCTAAACAATCCATTTTTACGCACAGCAGCCCAAATGCATGTCATGGTCCAGGTCCATGGACAGTTCATTCGCGATCATTACAAAAAGAGTGTAGCAGTACCTTCAAATAGGCCAGTAACATTAGTATTTATCTGATGAAGGTGGCTGGTGTTTGGGCTATTTCAATGGCATTCGTCCTGGGTTGTCAAACAGAATGATCACAACACCGTCACCAAGTCCAAGACAAGTGGAGTTTACTGGCCAGCTCAATAACAGACATATAGCATATTCCTTCTGTAAATGGGGAGTGGTTGGTTGGTCAAAGACGCACACAGGAATGAGTAGGAAAGTTGGCAGTGTTGAAAGGTCATGTCCAGTCCAGTCGCTGTATAGTTCTTATAGGCTACCATAAGAAGCGCACACCTCTCTCTCTGCCTGCTATGTTATTTGTTATATGATGGTTGCTTAGGTTGCAGTCACGTGTAATTGCGCATGACACATGCGTGCCACACATGTCTGTTTGGTTAATATTATGATTATTATGATGATAATGATTATAATACAATACACATGGGACGTTATACAAGCATTATAATATGATTTCGTTTTGATATTATTTCAACGGGGCATCATTCGAGAAGGCTTTCTGTCCGTCAGACACTCACTGTTTGTCATTATAATAATAATATGAATAATAATATGAATAATAATAACCATGACTATGCGCGGACTTTCGATTGTCCGTCAATCTGTCCGTCAATGATTCATTGTTTGTCAGGATAATAATGATTGGATCCGTTGAAATCATCAGATGTGCATGCTGCCTGCATATAGATAGATGGACAGAGGACAGAAAGACATATATTCAGATGTGCGTGCTGCGTGCAGATGTGCATGCTGCCTGCATATAGATAGATGGACAGAGGACAGAAAGACATATATTCAGATGTGCGTGCTGCGTGCAGATAGATAGATGGACAGACAGACAGACAGACAGACAGACAGACAGACAGACAGACAGAAAGACAGACAGACAGACAGACAGACAGACAGACAGACAGACAGACAGACAGACAGACAGACAGACAGACAGACAGACAGACAGACAGACAGACAGACAGACAGACAGACAGACAGACAGACAGACAGACAGACAGACAGACAGACAGACAGACGGACGGACGGACAGACTGAGACAGACCAACACACAGACAGACAGACAGACAGACAGACAGACAGACAGACAGACAGACAGACAGACAGACAGACAGACAGACAGACAGACAGACAGACAGACAGAGCAATCCGATCTGCTGCCAGAGACGTTCAATATTACGATATATGTAAAAAGGGGGGAGGGAAAGAGAGAGAAACATACTCGAATTCGGAGCATACACACTAAAAAACAGTGGGTTATTTCATCTACCCAACCATGGGGTTATGAAATGTTTAACCCATTCTGGGTTATTAATATGGTAATGGGTTATTTTTGTGCAACCCAAGTGCTGGGTCAACATATTTTTGTCTACCCAACCATGTGGTTATGAAATGTTTAACTCATTCTGGGTTATTTATATGGTATTGGGTTATTTTTGTACCCAACATATATATTATTTCTTTACCCAATACCTTAAGCACTTTGAGCTGCATTCATGTCATGAGAGGTGCTATTAAATAAAGTTTATTATTAATATTATTATTATTATTGTTATTATTATTAATTTATTATTGTTATTGTTATTATTGTATTATTATTATTATTATTATTATTATTATTATTATTATTATTATTATTATTATTATTATTATTATTATTATTGCCCCTTTGGTGGGTTTTGAAAAAGAGAGCTTGCTCTCAATGGGCTTCCCTGAATAATAAAAGAAAGAAAATAAAAAAACAGTGTTTGCGATTGTGGTCTGGAAACCAAATAGAAGAAACTATGTCACTCTCAAACTCACACATCTCCAACATTTAATTTATTTTTTATTAATTATTATTATTTTTTTAATTGTATTTATCCATCTGGGACGCAAAAGTGGTGTTGTACTACTGGGGTTCCATGTGTAGTTCATTTGACTGGAAGAAAACTACAACAAAATGGCGGCCGAGACTTGTCTACGCGCAGCGTGGACCCTACGTCTGACGTACTGACGTCAATGCCTTCATAAAGACGTGTTTGCGTCACTGCATAACCGCGACACACGAACAGCTGTGTGTGCAGTTGTCCCAGCATACTATTGAGCAGAGCTGTGTATCCCGTCGCGTGGCACATTAAATTAAAAAGGTTTGTGTACTTTTATATCTACATAGCAAAGTCGCATCGTCTGTTTTACCTTAGCTAACATTACCTAACATCAAGAAGTCTATATTTCCCTGCTATTTTATCGAGGCTAGCTGGTTAGTTTAGCTCAATGCTAACATGGCCTGTTCTGCTAGCATTGAGCAGAGCTAACATTTCCACGGGCTTAGCGTTAGTTTTAAAGACTAATTCAGATTATTTATAAATCCTGAAAGCGATATTCTGTTGTCAATATAGCAAATGTAATATCAAATTAACATTAGATGACCAAATGCATTCACTGGGTGTAGCAACCATGAACTCACTGTTTGTTTTTCACGGTGCTTCAAATAATGCTGTGTTAGGTTAGGTTTAGCATTGATTGATGTACTTTATTTAGTAAGACATGAGAACAACAGTACATGGAAGTACAAATTCACAATACAAGGTCTACTAAACTGGAAGACTCATAAAGCACTGAGCTTGTTTAAGATGAGATCCCCATGCACACAAATCATGATGAGCTTTAGCGTCCTAACGTTAAATATGCTGGCTAAACATTCATTTAGTGACTGCTTTTGGTTCTCCATTGGTATGCAGTAGAAATGTCTTTATGGGTTAGGGTTAGGGTTAGGTACTTTCACCGCTCATTTAGTTAATTTGTTTTGATGATACAGAGAGATGGCTGTTAGCTGTTGTAGCTAGCAAACATTACATACTGCTGATGCCCTGTTAGGTCATGTGTGGTGTAGTTCAGTGGTTCTCAACCTTTTCAGGCCGTGACCCCCCCCCCCCAAAAAAAATAATAATAATCATATTTGAACTGGGGTCCCCAGGGTAAATATTGTGAAAATAGCAGATCTACAAGCTCACAATGGCTCGGGCATTGTGAGCTTGTAGATGTGCTATTTTCAAATGTTGTGCCTCTTTCTTATATTTGGCCAATGTTTGACCAGTTTAAATAGTTTGTTTACTTTTGATGCAGTAATGTTGTTTTTAGGTATTAAAAAGGTCCTAAAAATCCTTAAATTGTCACTTCACTGTCATCTGGGGACCCCCTCCCAGGTTGAGAACCACTGGTGTAGTTGATTAACTAATCTTGCTCTATTGTGGGTTGACCTGTTTCTAGCGTCACAAAAGTGTATCACTCTATATAAAAATAAAGGCTTTGATATAACTCTAAGTCTGCAGATAAAATACAATGCTAATAACCATAGTAAGTGGGGCTCATGTGTGCTAAATACAACGGGTAATTTTTTTTTAAATAGGAGAAGCAGACATTTGTCAGTTTTAGTAGCCTCATCAACTGAATAAATTAGCCACAGCAGTGAGGTTGAAGTCATGCAAATGTACATTTTATGTTGTTTTAATTAAGCTCTTTATGTGTTTTTGTCTCAGATCAATGGACACCTTCGTGTGTGACACTTTGACTCAGTAGTTGACAGACCTTATCGATAGATTTAAAGGTAAGAACATGTTTTTTTTTACGTTCACAGCAAGCAGATGGTCTGCATAGCTAGGTAAAGAAATTATTTGAAATGGCATTGACTGCATTGTATTTTGTTACTGAAAATGCATTTTTATTCCAATAGCTTTCATGTAATTAGCCTCTTATTTTTTTGCTGTTCTCCGTGGTTTAAATAAAGATGTCCTTGTATTTTGTTTTTTTGTCTTTCAGACGAGGGAATTGACGAGGAGAGCTTTGTTCTTTTAGATGAGGGGACCATCAACCAGTTGATTCCAAAAGCTGGCCCCAGGCTCAAGTTCCTCAAAAAATTTAGAGGACTTGTAAATGTGAGAGGCTACACCCCCCCACACACACATTCATTCTGAGGATTTGTTCAAATTAGTGAGCAGATGGCATATATTTGCTTTAAATGCAAGAGGCAAATACCAGGCGATGCCAAGGCTCTGTTTCAACATTTACGTGCAGTACATCATGTAAACCATTCATCAACATATTTCCAATGTAGTGAAACTGGTTGTGGTAGAACATTTTCTTTTATAAGGTCTTATAGAAGACACCTAGGAAAGGAGCATGAAAACCAAAGTGATACTCTCGATGATCCCCTTGAAGGTCTAACCCAGCCTGTTAACATACAGCTTGCTGAAAATGAGCCGGTACAGGGAGATGAGGAAGTTGAGGATGAATGGGATGGACTAGGGCAAGATGACATGACCAACCGGGTAGCCCTTTTTTTTAGCTCATATGAGGTCTAAACCTTCTTTGACGTTCTCTAACTTAAACTTTATGGTTCAACACACCTGAGATGGATGTGATAAATTGTACAGTGAGTATTTTTTGTTTAATCTGTCTACATATCGTTGCTGTCGGGCAGAAATCTTGTATCCATATTTAAATTTTTGTATATGTCCTAATTCGTCATATTGTAGATCTACAAGCTCCCAACGACGAGAGCTTGTCGATTGGCTATTTTCACAATTTTAAAATGTTAAAAATAATAAAAGGAACCATTTTGGACATACACGGTTTCCACCCGACGGCGACGATGTACAGTAGTAGTCACTGTCAGTTAAGAAGTTACATTTTTGTTTTCTATCTTTTTCAATTTGCCGCAGATGGTCCAAACTTTTCGCCTTTTTCATTCACTCGGGTGAAGGGTTTCAGAGTGGTTTTGTGTTTGCTTAGGGGTCAATATAAACCGTACTTTACACAGGTCTCTGAATGTATCAAAACTTTGGCAGTGATGATGTCCTTTCTGGTGCACATCTCACACCATGCATACTGTGTGCAGTCTTCTGAGTCCGCTAGTGTGGTCTGGCACACTAATTTACATTACTGATGCTCATCTGGCAATTGTAGGTGGCTGTCACTGTTTGTTACATTAACCTGGGTTTTCTGTTTAGATTGAACCTGCTGTGCCACTGCCACCTAGAAGTCCTGATGTCCAACCACCAACTGCCACACCACCCCTCATGGAGGAAGGACTGGCAACTGCCACCCGGCCACCCTCCATGGAGGACCAAACGGCACCTGTCGTACCATTAATGATACCACAAACCTTGTATATAATTCCACAATTTGTAAGCTCCACTTTTTAATACTTGGGTTTCACTTTTTTCTTTAATCAACACTAAAGAGTAATAAACGATATCTGCAATGTTGTCCCTTCTTGCAATTTTCTCAGGATATCCAACA